>NW_021135409.1:0-205661 GCF_004193835.3 Ostrinia furnacalis
CTACTTATTTTTATTAAGTTGTAGTCAAAGGATGGAAATTATTGAAAGGCACTTGATGTTCAAAGATTTATTTTTATTAAAAAAGCATATCTAACACGTTCACACTGCGTTATCGGGTCGAATTGACCTTAGGTGCTGGAAGCGTTGGTGCGGGATGGATATATTCGGTCTTTTCAGTAGTACGAAAGATAAATATTGTTTTGCAATTGTTTCGTCAAACAGTAAATATTTGGAATAAAAAACTGATTTACGACCCGATGTCGCACTAAAAGTAAAAAAATATCGTTTAGTGCTTTTATCGGGTCTAATCGACCCATTGACAGATGACTCTATCTATGGTCACTGATCACGGTCGTGATCGGTATACTAAGAGAAAATCAACCTTGCGATTTGAAAATAAATAAAGAGGTAAAAATTAAGATGTTTTTTTTTTTAATCAGGTTCAGGGATGCCAGAAGTAAGAAATTATTTTACATAGCGCCTCTAGTCCCAAACTAAGCAAAGCTTGCAATTTAAACAAATATGGCAATGTACCATTCTGCTTGCTTATTGGTTGCTAAGCCCTTGGCCAACTCAATAAACGACCAATGACGGACGATTGTCACTCAACCACAAAGTACCGCGTAAATTAAAAGATATTTTTTAATTACAAATATTAACCAATAATATTTTTAGTTAGATCAAATATATTTTAAAGTTAAGTTATACTTAGATCGAAATGTATTTATTAGGTGATCAATATTAAATATATTTGTCATCAATAGATCGAAATGTATTTATTAGGTGATATCGTAGTCATGGCTGAGACCTTGGAGGATCTAGGCACAATGCTCGATGGCCTCAGTAGAGCCTCTCAACAAGTGGGCCTCAGAATGAATATGGACAAGACAAAAATCATGTCTAATGTCCGTGTTGCACCCACTCCTCTGAAGGTTGGAGACTCTACACTCGAAGTTGTCGACAATTATGTATACCTGGGACAAACAGTCCAGTTAGGTAGGTCCAACTTCGAGAAAGAGGTCAATCGTCGAATCCAACTCGGATGGGCAGCGTTCGGGAAGCTTCGCCATATACTCATGTCCGAAATACCGCAGTGTCTCAAGACGAAAGTCTTCGAGCAGTGTGTGTTGCCAGTGTTGACATATGGATCCGAAACGTGGTCGCTTACTATGGGCCTCATAAGAAGGCTCAAGGTCACCCAAAGGGCGATGGAGCGGGCTATGCTCGGAGTTTCCCTGCGTGATNTTTGTCCAGCAGTGGACGTCATTTGGCTGAAACGAACGAACAATATTAAAAGGCAAACTTGATATAAAAATCATCAAATTAACAAAATTAATGATCAATAACTAAAAAAGAGGATCAAATATTATTTTTGTATACTAAATATTAAAAGAGTATGTTAAACATAAATATGATGTTACCTAAAATGAAGATCATTCATAATTTATCCGTAGATCAACTAAATAGACCCAATAATTAATATAAAGACAAAATCATCATTTATTTTTAAAAGTGCACATACAAAAAAGGTCAATTAGTTTTTAGAGGATCAAATAATATTGTCCCTTTTTTATCACGGATATCCGATAGTTTCGGTTATGGTTACGGTTACGGATATCCATAACATCCCTGATTTGCATCAATGAAAATCTACCAACCCACTTTGTCCCGATTTTATTTACAGACCTTACCACAGTGCAATAAATAAAACTACGGGACACAGATAGAGAAAGATAAAGTCAGTCTGCCAAACGATTTCCATTTGTCTGACCCGTCACACACAAACAAAACTGTTTTCTTATACAGGGTAGAAACGATAAGTGATCTTATGATTATTTCTAAATTACTTATTATAAGATATCGAAAATCTGGTTTCTAGGCTATCAAGTTTAAAAACAAGGTCTACCTATCAAATTCAGTTTAATGGACAAATAAAAACTAAATAACTACTTAATCGTTATCAAAATAAAAACATCACCGCTGTTCTGAGTGATTGAAACAAAAGCTTGTTTGACACTGAGTTTAATATACTTACTTATTTTTCTGAAAAATGAATAAGTAAATGTTTATTTTTTAAAAAGAAAGGTGATACATATTCAAAAATACAATGTAAGCTATGCACTAGATACTAACCTATTATTAAATATTTGCCAATGAGACTCAAACTAAGCAGATAGCTTGTATTTTGGTACATAGTATAAGGCCATAAAAAAGGTTTCTATCTAAGTAAGGTGGTCGTCTGTTATTATAAAAATTAAAAATCGACAATTTCTTTAGTTTAGACAAAGTTTACTTTAGACAAAGTAAAAAAAACCTTTAACCACAGATAGACATCTCTTTTGCAGGTAATACCCAAACCAACTAAATTCTAAGTCTAATATAAAGTGGTGGTAACACAATGTTACATATTATGTGACACCCTTAAGCTTCAACCACATCAAGACGGCAATCGGCGATCATAGGCCAACGAGGTCACGCGACTCATGATGACTGTTCGCGCGACCTGTCATTGGCATGATCGCCGATTAACGTAATGAATCGCTAAATTAATTGAATAGCAGTGGCTATAGAGTATATTATCGCAGGTTGCCATGGGCTTAGGGAAGAGGGTCGAATGATTAATCAAATATGGTTGACGACTGGGCATATTATTTCATACACTTTCTATAAATACCTACCTAAATACTATATTTTGAAAGCTTCTGGGCATTTTTTTTCTATAAATACCCACATAGGTATATTATGAAAGCTTTTACCCTCAATAAATTGACACAAGATATAAGATTTCAATTTATGGTTGACACAATATTTTAAGTAGGCATTCATAATAAACCAGTATTCCGTGGAGGGTAATAGAACTGAAACACCCACGTTCTATTGATAACTTTGTCAATTATTTTTCACTCGACATTGGCAGAAATAAACCTCCCAGAGAGGTTTGGTTTACCAAGTATTATATTATTCGTGCTATTAGTATGAAATTCATCATCATCGCTCTCAGGCGTCAAGCGAATTTCATCAACTGGACATTTAGTCCAGTCTTTTGTGTCGAGTTGGTGAAAAACAAAAAGTAGACGGCTGTGAAATATGTAACCTAGAATATTTTTCATGAATTTAAGAGAATAGGCATTGCGTGTAACGTCGCATAGCCCGGGGCAAATGCAATAGGGACTAACGAGGTTAGATTTTCCACAAAATTTCAGCACAGAGCTGTAACATTTTTTAATTAAACCAGTCCAGTGCGAGTGAGGCTCAAGCGGCAAGGGTTCCGTACAAACTTATTGTAAGTATGTAAATATTGGTCCATTCATCGACGTAGGTTGCGATTGTTTTTTTTTTGTAATGGAACAAAATATTTGCAAATATCGGATTTTTTGATTTTTTTTTTGACGACGGCACGTCAAGGTAAACACTGTGGGTTCTTGTGCAGTTGTAATAGGGGCGAGTATGCAACAAAAATGGGTAGCCTGATGTGCTGTCGTGGTACGTTAATTAAACCACTAGTTACTCGAGACGGCCGACACGACAATAAAAGCTGATAAAAACTTTATTAAAATTTATACTGGTGAATATATAATATAATCCTAATGACTATGTTCTTAAAAAGTAATTAAGTAATAACGTCAATATCCTCACCCTTTACGATGCAATTGACACCCACAAAATTTCATTAAAGTTGTTATTAGAGGACAAGAAGAATCCTTAAAATGTAATTTAACCATTACTTAATCCTATTTTCCATTTCGGCTCTCTTAATTAAGATAAATCATTAAAATTTTCACAACAAGTACGAGGAGCTACCTACCTATTATAAATTTTTTTCCAGTGCTAACAGTCGCATGTCAAACTGAATTTTTAAAAAAAGCGAACACCTTAGACAATTGATTTATTCAAGTTAAAAAACTTACGATTACAAGTATTTTTCTTGTCACAATTTGACAAAATACCTATCCCAGCAAGCAGCAAATCGAACGCACTGCGTTGAATAGAGCTCTGTGATTGGTTCGTGTGTGACCCTGTGCATCCACGCGCACTGTGAGACCTCATAGTACTAATGTTTGTGAATACGGGCAATTTTGCACATCAACTAACTCTACATGAGATTACCAATTTTGAAGTTTAACAAACTTGATCCTCACATGCATAAACTTGTGATAGGATTACTGGGTTGACTTGAGTCGCAAGTTCGCAACTACCGGTAAGCCGGTAACACACTGCCACGGTATGCCAGGTACGCGATATTGCGTAAAATTACTGGCAGGTAGCAAAACAGCTAAAAAAAGTAAAAATATTATATCGGGGCGTAGTGTGAGTTTCCGTCAAACGCATTCGATATCGACTGCGTTAAAAAGTGTATTATTTTTTTTATTATTTTATTTTTATTTTTCTTTAATAACGAAACAAACAGCATGAGTTATTACATATGAACTTAAAAAATAAAAACATGACAGTAGCCTAATCAGTTTCCACAGATAAACTTTAAAATTTATTCGAAAGTTATGACGATTTTAGTTCTTAAAAGTTGCCGTACAATCCGTCATACATTTAATGTCACTTTTTTACGCAGGCGATATCGAAAGCGTTTGACGTAAACTCACACTACGCCCCGTGGTCGTATGCCGATGGTTTTCTATCCTCTGGGGTGATGTGGTGGACGCGGATCTTGGCGACCGAGAGAAAACAAGTGACTGGCATGAAACCACACAAGACTGAAGTAAATAGCGACATCTATAGCCAAGACAAATTTCCAGTCTTTGAGTCGCTCACGAGCTAATTGATTAACTAAGCAAACAACTTACGTGATAGGTCCCCACCATAGCATAGTAAATACCTACTTACTGTCTTTCTTGGGTTGGTTATAACTTTGTTTGTCACCTGTCAACCGCTTAGCGGAAAACTTACAGGGAAAGTCGATCAATTCCTCTTATCTTCTTCCTGGTTGTTTTTTTAACTTTCCCCAGGGGTAAAGTTACCTCTGGTTGAGATTATGTGTAAAAAAAAAACTAAAGATCCTGAGTACGTAAGTTGAGCCTAAGTCAAGTAAATCTGTCATTCTGTGACTGAAATTCACATGGGCAAAGCCACGGTCAAAGGCTAGTGTACAATAATACAACACCTATAAGTATAAGCAAAGTTCCATCTAATCATAATTAAGAGTGCCGGAAAATAACATTGAAGTAGGCAGTTAATTTTAACTATAACATAATAAGTACCTACTCGCCCTACTCATTATTATACGAGCGGCCGCCCGCGACTTCGTATGCGTGGATCCCGTTTTACCCTCTTAGGGGTAGAGTTTCGTAAAATCCGTTCTTAGTGAGCACCTACGTTCTAAAAGGAACGCCCATGCAAAATTTGAGTCATCTAGCACTTGTAGTTTCTGAGATTTCGTGATGAATGAGTCAGTCAATCAGTGACCTTTCACTTTTATATGATATACCTACAAGTAGATGCAACCTTGATATAATTGCTTTCTAATGCCAAAGTTTGTGATACTCAATTCCCACACTCGGAAGTTAGGTATGGGATTAACTTCGGGGTAGTATGAAGTGAACATCGCGTAACATGATTATGTGATCTACACACCGAGCAAACTTTCCTGGAAAGTAAGGCTGAGGCCATACTATGCGTAATAACTGGAATAATAAGGTAGCTTAATATACTTAACTAGCTTTACCCGCAACTTCGTATGCGTGAAAGGTTTAGTCTCAGAATGTTCAATTTGCAAAATGTCCAAGTCGCAAAACGTCCAAGTCGCAAAACGTCCAAGTCGCAAAAAGTCCAAGTCGCAAAATGTCCAAGTCGCAAATCGTCCAAGTCGCAAAATGTCCAAGTCTCAAATTGTCCAAGTTGCTTGTCTTAAAAGTTCAAAGTTTCTAATAAAGAGTTTTCATTTCATGATTTCTTAAGAAACTTTGAACTTTCGAGACTTGGACATTTCGCAACTTGGACATTTTGAGACTTGGTCATTTTGCAAATTTTAATGGGACATTCTAAGACTAAAAGGGCGTGAAAACCTACCCTACTTATAGACCCAGCGCTTAACACAGTCAATACCTGAGGTATGGGTGCGGTACAGAAGGGTGTTTTTGGGACGTCTAACGTCAGCGAGACTTCAAATGTGCTTCAGATTCGTATGCTCTGTCACGACATAATGTCAATATCACCTCTCCCGCGCTGCTCCCATGCCTCAGGCACTGAGTTAAGTATGCATCATTGATATGTTTTGTATATTGGATAACTACGTAGTACGTAGGTATACCTACTATGTAGCTATGTGAATAGTTTTACGAAGCTAAAAACGACGCAAAAAAATATTGGTTCGAAAACACGATTAAAACTTTTAGGTCACGATTTAGTTTCCTAAATGTATTTGCTATTGGAATAGCTCTGGTGTTTGTATTCACTTGAATAAATACCTTTAATAAGTTACTATTTGTTTCTGAGAGAATATTGGGTGGACCTTTCGAAATATTGGTACAGTACCTACAACTTTATTCCAATCGTAACAAAAACGTGTTGCGAAGTTTTTGTCTAAGGTAAGTGCCCCCTACTTCGGTATATTAAGGCTCTTACGACTTTAACAATTTATTTAAAAATAACCAAGGATGATATCAGTATGAAAGCTTTTGTATGCTAAAGTATGGTCTTTTGACAGTAACTTACTGTCTTTCTTGGGTAAATACATAAATTATAGTTATATTGTTTAAACTTTTTTTAATATTAATTGTTCTGCGGACTTCTTGTTTGGATCCTGTTTCGTGATAAATTTTGCTCTATTTCTAAGTTCGTGAACTCATGTCCCCTATTTCGGGATAAAGTTTTACGCATCGAGTTAGGATATTTTAATAATAATTAAGGGTTTCATAAATTTAAAAACGATAGTATAAATTTAGAATAAAAGAATTCTGTGAAATTGACGATATTACTTACCTGAAATATTCATGAGAATAATGTATCTGTCTAGCTATGTAGGTACGTACCTTCGTATAAAGTTTTGATTTATTATTCTAACAATATGTGAAAATATTTATATAACCATCAGAAATGAAGGGGGGCCTTCCCCCCCCCCCCCTTCGTACCCATAAAATTTAGATTGTTTATTTCTAACGATGTGAAAATATTCATACAAGTCTAAATTTAAAAAATGTGGGGGGGGCGACTAACCCCCCACCCCTGGAGCTGCTTCAAGTGAGGGTAGTCCCCCCCCTGAAAATATACCCATATACGCCAATGACTCATAATAAAAATTAATTAATTTATTACTTAGGTAGGTAAGTATTAAAAACTATAGAATATGTCGATTTATTTGATGTTATGTGTCATACAAGTACCTAACACTATACATTTATATATCACGAACTTGGGAAAAAGTAACAATAATTACGGTTCCTTGTTTCGTGATACTGATTATTCCAAATTTCCCAAGTAAAATTCATGGATAATTGTCAAATTGTGTCAATTAACTATTATCTATCCCATATAAAATACAAATAAACCAAGATAAATAAAACGAATCGAATTAAAACCAAAATCACGCTGATAGTACTTTTGCTAATTTATCTTAAAATTGGTCATTTATGTGAACTTCAAACTCGTGTCATATAAATTCTAGTGAACGAAACATTTACCGAATTTAGATCATGAGAAACTTCAATAAATGTATTATTTGTTTCATAACTTGGCATTGGTTTTTGGCGGCATTCCTAAAAAAAACAAAAAGTAATCACATAAAAACGTAATCTAAATGATTTGATAATTTTTTGCTGGTGGCACTTCTGTAAAGCAGATAGTATCCAATCCTTTTGTTATTAACGCTCTATATTTTTTAAATAAATTAAGTAGTGAATATTACTATGCTTAATCAGGTAATAACAGTATACACTCAGCATTATGTTGTACTTTTTCGTAACGTAACGAAATTCGTAAAAAACGTAACGAAATCTAAATATATAAAAGGAGAAACTGACTGACTGACTGACAGATCAACGCACAGCCTAAACGGCTAAACGTAGGCACTTGAAATTTGGAAGGGACGTAGCTTAGGTACCGTAGAGGTGCACTAAGAAAGGAATTCCCGAAATTCCCACGTGAACGGGAATTAGCGGATTATTAGACAAAATGAGATCAGAAACAAGTATTTTTTTGATAAAATTTGTTACAGCAAATATAAAAGCTTACTAAGTGTTCGTACCACACGTATTACAAAAAATGGTTAAATGAAGACTTACCGTTCTATATAAAATCGCTGATTTTACTGCCTGTTACGAAAAAGTAATCCCACAAAACACACACGTTTTCACTAATTTTCGCGATAGATGTTATGGCGAACAGCCATTCAGAGTGCAGCTATTGTTGTCCGTGTAAAATAAATACGGAATTGTTCAGAAACCATGGGAAAGTAGAAATAAATCGTAACTAAAGAGTAAATAACGAAATAGTAAATGAGAGCGACTCATTTTGTTTTTTTGCTTTAAATTGCCAATTCATTATGACACCCCATAGAAAATCAATTTGATACAGAAACTGCGATTACTGTAGAACGATAATACAAAGAAATTTACAATAATTTAGTTACGTATCGCATTTTATGAAACAAAAATACATGAAAAAGCTAGGGTGGCAAACAGGTTTTTGTATGAAAGGTAAAAAAGGACTATTTTTAAAATATCTAAATATTTGGTAATAAGTAGGATTATAGCTATAATTCTTCGTTATCTTAAAGATTAATATTCATCCTTCAAAATTGTGTGTGTGTTTATTTTGTGTGATGATTTATAAATATAAAACTTTTGAACTGTTTCAAAGCACACTTTTTTTTTCAAAATGTACATTTTTTTTGAGAAATACTCATAAATATTTAGAATCCTGTTAGATTTTACCTCGTATAATAGTTTTAGGCTTATGTCACTTCCACGAAACAAATTGCTGAGGATTACGGCCAACACTTGCCCAGGTAAAAGAAAATAAGAGGGTGCCTAGAAAAACAACACATATTTGAAGTAAGTTTTTTTCTGTGATGCTGGAATTTTCCCGAAGTACGGACGGCTGCCTAAAAGGCACTGGTATATTGGGTAGTTTTAATAATATGACTTTGTAAGTTTTTTATCTTGAGTGGTAGCAATCGCTAGCGACTTAAGCATAATTTTAAACACGTGAGAATTCGTCATGTTGAAAAAAAAAGAGTATTCCATGTAATAAGTAGTTACACTCAGTTTATCTTCAAAATTATTTTCTTCGCGTAAATAAATATCAGATAAATCACAGTTGTTTTTATTGTTCGTTATCATTACATTGATACGCAATTGCCAATTAGTTTATTTAGTTTTTCTATCTGTTTATTTTACCCAACAAATATTTATGACGAAGAATGCCTGAAATTAAAAATAATAAACCATGTTGAATAATAATATTATTATAATATTATGAATGAATTCAGTTTGAGTGTTATTTAAGGCTGATTCCTCCATAAAATTTTGTTGTGTATTTTGGCAATGATTCTAATTAATATCCACAATATTAAATCATCTTTAAGTAAGTATCCAGTTATACCTGGGCAGTAAAAGTTCAGTTTTATATTGTGCAAGATTTTTCTTTGCTAAAACCAACATTTTTTAACTTGACAAATTAGACATTGCGGTGTTCTGAATAAAATAAATAAAATAAAAACATATACATTTCAAAAATAATCTACAATTAGGTATGTTAACATTCTCTGACAGTGACGTTAGGATTTTTAAAAGTAAATAAGTGGCAAAGATACGATGAACTACTGCTGGACATTGTAAAAAGTCTAAAATCATTATAATGTAACTTTAAACGCTTTCGAAAACCTTTCCAATTAAATCCAGCCACCAATTTTCCCTCCAATTAGTCCTCGATATATACCTTTACTATCGATATACAAAATCTACGAAATACGGTTGTTTTGGTCTGGACTGAGACTGAAACTATTTTAGGAAATTAAAATTGATTCGCGAGAAACACAGAATGTTTCGGAGAAATACATCAATCTTTGGAAAGTGCAAGATTTATAGTGTTGCACTATACTACCTATATTTTTGTAGATTATGTACCTACTCGTTCTACGAGTACCTATAATTGTACTAATATTATGGATGTGAAGGTACCTATACAAAGTAAGATGTTAAGATAGGAAGATGAAATCCAGGACGAATCTGAGGGCTAAAGCTAGTAGGACAATAGAGCATCTACCTACCTAATAATGTATATTTAGACTTTTTAGACTAATCATACTAGTAACGAGACTTCATAATAATTGAAAAAAAAAAACATTGGCTAATGGCCTTATACAAATGTTTGTTCTTTAAACCTTATTTAGAATATGAAACCGTATAAATTCGCTTACCCAAGTGAAATTCGATTTTTCACTTACACCTTAGAAAGGTCCAGAAGACTAAAGCCCGCTTTCCACCAAGGCGGAGCGAAGCGGAGAAGTGTTTTGAATAATCAATCAGATTTCATTATTTCCACATCTCTTCGGGACGCGTCGCAGCCGCCGTTGTCAAAATCAATACAGGGTTACTTTGCAAACAGTTTCCAAAATTTTTAGGAGCGACTCAGGATCAGTAAGATAAATCGATTTACTCGTACGTAAAGAAAACAACATTTTTTTTCATATTTTATTATTTTTATCCGCTGCGTGTGGTTTCAAAATTGACTTCGTTCATAGAAAAATACGCATACACAGTTAACTGCAAATCTTAATAGACAATTTATGGTGCGCGAAAATAAGCCGCAGCCTTTAAAACTTACACTTCCTTTATTTTTATTCTCGAAAAATACAACGTTTCAAGATAATAACGATAAAGTGATATTGTTCTATAGAGCTTATCACAAAAATTTTGACAACTGTTTGCAATTTCACCCTGTAGAAAAATTTGTCCGCCTGACACATCTCACATCACAACTCTCTTCTCCGCTTCGCTCCGCCTCGGTGGAAACCGGGTCTTACTCAACTAAGTTGATTTGCCCATGTTTACACGCGGAGCTTAACAGAATAAACGGACCTCACTCAACCCGACAAGGATCAAAAGTTTCTTTATTCGGAACCAGTGCCGTAACTAGCCTTTTATGCGCCCGGTGCGAGCTTTCAAAACTGCGCCCTTGAATAATGCTTGGTCTGGTCATTTCTGCGCCCCTCCAGGGTCTGCGCCCTGTGCCTGGGCACCGCTGGCACCGCCCTAGTTACGGCACTGTTCGGAACGATTTCCTTGTTTTATTTGGGCTTGCGAAGGCTTCATCCTTTTGTGGTTTGGAATATTGGACGTATTATGAAAGAAAAATCAAACTTTGATTCAAAATAAGTACGTCGATAAATGATCCACAAAAAAAAATAAGTTGTAGGAAGGAAAATTAATAGGGACTAAATGGTGACCACCCCCAGCACCGCCGTCGTCAATGGTAGCCAAATTGTATTTCCCTTTTGAGAGTTAAGTAAATTCACTTGACAGAAGTAGTACCTACCTACTGGAAAACATATGAAACTTTCGACAACCGTATCATAAAGTAGAAAAATTCAAAAGACAACGTCGACACAAATTTTTTCGCAAATGCTTTAATAAATGTATTATTTTTCTTCTTTGTGAAAATATTCGTAGTGCGCGAGAAAAACGTGACGACAATATTTTAACAAACCACCCGGGGATGAGCATAACAATACAACTTGAATGTCTCGACTCGACGTCAACTGAAATTATTCCACCTCTTTACCAAGTCAAATTACTATTGTGTCTATTTGTACCAATAAATAAAATTGTTGTGTTTATTTTGGTAGCTACCTACATCCGCTTTTTCAACATTTAACTCCATAATAGTTTTTGATTTCCTTCTCGGACATAAAATAAAAATTTTCTTGATTATATTTGACCTATTGCCACTTCAACTTGGTATGCCATTATTGTACGACGAGAAATATTAAGTAAAAAAAAATAGCGTCAAGTAGTTCGTTACACACAAAGTGGCCAAAAAGTTGACAACTCAATTTTATTTCAATTGGACAAAAATTTGACAAAGATGTGTTGCAAACATTTTAACTAATTTGGATGTCACGTTTGACGCTAACTGATGTACTTACACGTTATGAAGAAATCTGAAACACGGTATGTGTTATCCGTCCTCTGCACCTTTACACAGTAGACCATAATTGGATCAAATATGTAATTGCTCAATAATGAATAATAAATAAATAAATAAATAAATAAAAATAAAATAATAATTTAAAGGTTATTGAAATGATGAATTTTAATTTCTGTGACGCGTCTGGGTGTTACTATGTAAAATATTTATGTATTTAAAAAAGTATATAAGTAGTATATCCGTTAAACTAGCACCCTTAACTTAATTGCTTATTTTGGGGCTAAATGGCACTGACTGACAAATTAATTATCAAAATATTGTTATTTTTAACTTCATCTTATGTAAAGGCAGTCTTTTCTTCGAAATCTCTCCGTTCATTGAATATAATTATAGCCTAAGGTTATTGTACCTTCTTAGTGGGTAAGCCTATTAACGGTTGTTATGCCTATTAACTAGCACTTGTTGATCGGGAAAATATCGCCTACAAAAAGTTCTCCCTAACTGTTGCCAACAGAAATATACGATTTATCCGGCAAGCGAAAATCTTTGAAGTCCTTCAAAATATCTAAAGGTAATTTGAGTAATGTGTTGTGTTTTGTTTTTAAAATCACAATTCTATTTCAAATGCTCTTCAAACCTCATACAAAAATACGCTTGCGATTGGTCCGCACGTGGACACTCGACGATTGGCTGAACCAAATAATCGAGTGCATACCAAACCTATATACTTTATTGGAAAATAGTTTTTATGCAATTGCCAATAAAAATTTAGTGCCAAAAGTTCGCGTTCCATTTCACTGGTAGGTTATATTCGGATGGAATATTTCAGTGGGTAGGCTTCAGGGAACTTTTTATTCCGAAATTTGATGCAGTCCTGACGATTGCGCGAGTGGGCAAAGGGTCAAAGCATCAAATTCCTTTGACTATCATAAAACTCATCTTGCTTTCCAAATTACATGGAAGTTGGACAGTTACTAGCACGTTTGTTGCAAAATAAATGGTCTATCGCAATTAGATATATGTATAGAATTTCAACTAGGTAAGTAGGCAGTTACATCAAAATTAGTAAAGAAGTAACAATTTCAATGCGATCAAGTACGCGTTTGACCTCGTCTAAATTTTTTTTAAAGAACTCTTGTTTCTTAATTTAAATACAAACGTTTTTAGGAGAGGGTTCTTAATATTTCAGAGATCGATGGGAATCGAACTGCCATGCCAGCTCTCAAATCGGTAGTCTGCATGCCGACACCGTTTGATCTAAGTAAGCTGTCCGTAAGTGAAACACTTATAACTGGGAAAACACTAATGTAGGTAAAATACTAAAATAACAAAAATAAGCTTGTTTACCACACCATAACGCTACAAACCTTGAAATAAACAGTTTTTTACTTTTAAAAGCAAAGTACAAATGATTTGCAATATTAATAGAAATCCGAAAACGTTTTTGTACGAAGTTACCTTGACAACGTATGGAGTATCAATATACATATTATAACATCACCCCTATACCGATTAACATATTAAGTACTTTTCATTTATTTATATAATTATGATTAGGCCTCAAAACACTTACCTAGATGACGCTCTCTTGGTTAGAGCTGTCTTACAAATATTCCACACTAGCAACCCTCCCTGGCTTGATCAATTAAAACCAAAATCAAAACCACTAGAAAGAAAAAAAGAAAGGAAAAAAGAAACATTTATTACGATGAACATCACTTAGTTAAGGACAAAGAAGGTATACGAAAATAAAGACAGAGATAGCACATAAATATTACAAGGAAATAAAAAGTGCACTGAGCAGTGATATCCTGTCGCAACAGCGATGCCCATCGCAATGGGACTCCACTCAGCATAATATGCCGTGGCCCACGGTGGGGAAAGCCACGACGCTGGTTTTCAGTGTGCCCCACTAAACGCAATTTATTGATGAAAATCGCATTAAAATTAATTGCGTAGTTCAAAAGATACGCACAGACAGCAAGTGTGATTTTGTTTAATTCTGTCAAGAACCAGCTAAAAGTAAATCATGTCGAATGAAAAACCAGCCCACGTAGTCTTTGCATCGCCCTGATGGAAAACGCCCCGAATGCCCTTCTGAACTATCTATGTCACCGTAAAATGTAAACTCACTTAGGCTGAGTTGCACCACGTAACTTTGACCGTAACCATAACGATAGATTCACCATCGTCGCTACAGGAGGCCTGCAGCAGCCTAGACGGGCTGCTTGCCTTCTGGGGGGATCTGGGGTGGTTGGAGTAGGAAGATAAACCACAAATCGCGCACAATGGCCCAATCATGAGGCTAAGTGCGGTATTCGATTGCCCTGCAAAAGTAACTAACTAACTAACTAACCATAACGATAACCGGCGTATTTTGTATGGAGTTTGACAGATTCTTGACGTTTGTCAAAGTTAAAATAAGATGGTGCAACCAAGCCTTAGTTTATTATTTGAACACAAACTTACTCAACGCTAGTTTATAATCCCATGCCTTAAGCAAACTGTCGGAGTTTACAATTTTGAACAAACTAAGTAACTTAAACATCTATAACCTAAGATTAATTAAGTCTAGATGGATAATCTTCATGCAAACGTTTCGCCTAAAGTGAGGCCAAAATATTATGTCATAACGTTGTGAAAATAGTGCAATAAACGCGATATTTTCGAAAGTGGGAGAGTTTAATAACTATTTAAATAAGATATTTATTTAAAAAAATATAATTAAAAGAATAAAATCTGTCCGATTTTTTTTCTTGATGTGACGTTTCAAGTGTGCCAAAATGGTCCACTCAAGTTGTCTCACTTTTGCATTTACTATCTAGGCTTTATTATTCTATGCCTGTATAGGTGTACCAGAATCTCATGGCAAATAGGGAAAATAAACTTTGTTGAGAGCAATACTGGGGAAATTGGAATAAACGATCTTGATACTATTTAATTTTCTACTTTTATGACTTTAATATAATGAACATGAAGTACGAATATACATTTTAGGTAGGTATGAGTATGAAGAATGTTGTTATAAATAAATCGTATATTACTTAATTTTAAAGTAACTAATTTTATTATGCACCATACTTTTAATTAACTTATCACTTCATTCAGAACTAGAAAACGATTCTAAGAACTCCACTTGCATTTCTTGTTCTTCAATAGATGATCAAGGTAAAGAGGTGTTGTAAATAAATTGTTCTTCCAACATTTCAATGGAGAAGTTTCCTGATGTTAAAAAAAACTATATTTCTCTGAATGGGATTAAAATATATACCAAAACTAAAAAGACGGTGAAGTTTTTTTTTAAATCGATCTAGAAATGTCTGGGAAATTAATTATTTAAATTATCTACATACTTATTTTAGCGTGGAATTGGAACAGGCGGTGCCGTTCTTTTTGTTTATATGGCCAAGTCTGGGATATTTAAAAAAAGGTTACAAAATTTTACTAAGAGAGAATCTTGAGTGACTTAAAAAAATAGAAATAGATTTAAAAAAATATGGATCTGTCAACAGCACTGGATCAGGGGTGATTTACTGTTTGTACCCCGAATGACTGTCGTGCGTGAATACACCGATCAAAACGGCGTGAATAGTTATGCGCAACTTTAGGGCCCTGTAACTTATTTATTTGTAGAGATATTTTCATGATTCTTTCACAATTATTATTAGTTTTACTTATATTTATTACAAGTTTATTTAAAAGAAAAAAATTGGAAATTTCTCCATTATTCAATCTTGCTTGATGAAATCTTTTTCAATTTTCTTTACATGGTCATAACATTTTGACCATTCCTCTGCACCAATTTGTGAGATATACCTGAAAACATCGATAAAGCAGCTATTAAGTAAGAATAAAAAAAACATAACCCTCCTTCTGACGCAGTTGGGTAATAAGCTAAATGTATCAAACATTTCAGTCCAACTCACTGTCAACTCGACGGCGTGTTTAGAATCAAAGATTGACTTTGAATTATGCCTTATTTTACAATTCACATTGAAAACAATATGACTTACTTGAGCTTTTTCGACTTTTTCACAAAAATAACAAATAGTCAAGAAGAGATTACAAAATTTTTGCAGCGGCTGACAGATTTCATAATTTTCTTTCACAGGTGACAATTAAACCATAGACAATTGCCATATGAAAAACACACTTTTCCAATATTTTTGTTTGCCATGAGATTCTGGTACACCTATAGCTATAATTTAATTTTGTGAATGTCGAACTACCATGTAAAACTGACTGAAATTAAAAAATATAAATGTATAGCACACACCATGTGATCTAAAGTTAAAAAGTTCGACGTCATCTTAGGAAATTGAAGACGAAAAAAACTCTACCAACCACTCGAGTGTCACCTCTTAAGTTTAGATTATTCATTTAAACTGGAAGAAAAAGTAACGAAATTAAGGGATTGTCACCCTATTCTTATTATACTTATTTTTTTGCGATAGACATGTAATTTTACCAATAATCGACTCTCCTAAGTTTATTTCTATTAATAAATGGTAGAGAGGCAAAACATTTGTTGCTTAATTGTAGTTGGAAACTCCAGATATTTAATTTTGATTAAATGACACAAAAATATGTTTCCGATATACCTAATAACTACACAGTTGCAAGTCAATAAGAACCTTTCTCTACACTGGTCGTTAATACAGAGTTCCCGTAGCAAATACTAGATTTTTTTATGCGTAATAAAAAAACAAAGTAATTGGTACAAAAGAGATACGTACATACATAGGCCTACTGATAATAGTTCAGCATAAAGAATACCTACCCGTATTTACTTAACTGTTCAAGTTCAAGGAGACATTGAAAGCAAATACACTCAGCGGCACGGAATTTGGCCCAAGCCTAAACAACCAGATATGAGGCCACATAGGTGTTGTATACCTAAGTTTCGTGTGACATGTTAACAGAACATTTGTTTTTGTTAGTTTAAAAGGCTAGATTAATAAAAAAAATGCGTCTGTTTAACTTTTTTGACTCTAGAAACGCATTTCGTTGTTGGAGCGTGAAGAGTACGGGTAAGTTTAAATTCGATATTAAATGTTGTAAGAGTTTGGCGTTTTGTTTCTAAATTAATCTTAGGGTTATTCTCGTTTCCATAATTTGAGAATAATGTCCATTACTTCAGCTCAAGTTGCTCAAATAGTGTTGCTTAGAAGTCAAGGGTGTATGCAGCGGGAGATGGCTGAAACTTTGAATTTATTGCGTACAAACTTAAGATACACATTAAAAAGGCATGACCAGATCGCCTTTTACACAAGAAGACCAAGAAGTGGGGAATTAAGGAGTAAATCAGCTCGCGATGACCCGATAATCGTGCTTGCAATATCAAGAAATCGGGTACTCACTACGTTTGTGATACGCCAGCGTTTACAAACAGCAAGCCCAGTGAATGTTAGTGAGCACACAATAAAAAGAAGGATGGAGGATCATAACCTGCATACTCGAAGACCAGCTCGAGGACCAGAACTTGAGCTGAAGTAATGGACATTATTCTCAAATTATGGAAACGAGAATAACCCTAAGATTAATTTAGAAACAAAAAACAAAACGCCAAACCCTTACAACATTATTTTAATATCGAATTTAAACTTACCCGTACTCTTTACGCTCCAACAACGAAATGCGTTTCTAGAGTCAAAAAAGTTAAACAGACAATTTTTTTTATTAATCTAGCCTCTTAAATTAACAAAAACAAATGTTCTGTTAACATGTCACACGAAACTTAGGTATACAACACCTATTTGGCCTCATATCTGGTTGTTTAGGCTTGGGCCAAATTCCGTGCCACTGAGTGTAGATGGTACAAAGAGTAGGTTAAGTGATTTCTGAAAAAGAAACCTTCAGATGGGAAACAACCAATTAAATTGTAGGGAATTAATCCGTTACACGAGATTCTAATAATAACCTTTTATTCATGAGCAATAAAGTTAATATCCAAATTTTCCAGCCAGTACTAATTCATTATAATTTGAGATTTATTCGTCGCAAAAAAATAAAAAACACTGCAATAAAAAATAAGTTTTATAATTTTAAAATTGGAACAAATAGTGTAGCTCGTATTTTCAAACATCAATTCACACCTTCCTAACTCATTTCAATTTATTAGATCTACCGCAGTCTAATGTGTTAGCCGTATATTTTGTTAGATACTTAGTGCCACATTCACACACTTAACACTCTTACGAAATATATTGCACGTAGGCACATCCACTTCGTAAATTGCTTCTGAGGTATGTTTATGTTATCGTTGACATTAAAACGTGGGGACTATAAATAAGTGCGCTATTATTTAATTTCTATTCTTGGAATCAAATTAAAAAAGTCTTTTTAATTAGAAAAGAAAATTATGAAAAATGTCAAATAAAAAAGGACTTTTTAATGTAATAAATCAATAATAATCTGAACCAAATGTTTGACTCTCATTTCATTTTCTTACTTGGAAAAATGAACAAAACAAATTTTAAACTGTACACCAACACTTCTTATGCAATACATTTCAGTAAGTATTTTAATGAGCAATTTTACTCAAGATTTTCACAAGAATATTCTTACTATTTTTTAAATACTATTATTATGAAAAAGTACTTACATTTTCTACTCAGAATCAACTCCAAACTTCACAAAAAGCATTCACAAAAAAGTTTAACATCCAAAGTTCATTCCACGCAGTTTCTAATCAATTAAATTCCACTTCACCAACTCTTATTCAAGATTTAAAAAGTTTGTAGACTTCGTTTCAAATTTCGAACACCGCAGGCCGCACGGAACTGTGCGCCTTTGCCTGATCTACGATGAAGACTGAAAGCCGGCGCGATAGGGACCTACGCCTGCCAGTAACTGCGCTTGGCGACTCTCAGGTAATGCCGCGTAAATAAGTTTATCTTGGCTATGGTAATTGATTTATTGTTTTTAAAATTCAAACGTCGTCGTCGACGTCACGTTTTTTTTAATTTCAGCAGTCTTGGGTCCTTAGGCACGTCTCGAACGGCTTGTGTCCCTACTGTGTAAGTACTGGCTGGAGCGTAATCAATTATTATTGTGCAAACCAAAAACAAATAACATTGACTTCTCATTGTATTAAATGTTTAAGGTTACATAACAACATCTTTTGTTTAATGTTGATGTTTTACATTATGGCAAAATTTTCTGTTAAGTAGGTATGTACCTATGAGTATGTATATCTCTCTGAATTTAGGATTTTGAGCTTCCTAGTTTAATATAAGTACTCGTATTTTAGTCCGAATACGTGAGATTAAAATAAAAAGCGTTTTGGATTTTCTATGTCATTATGAATGAATGAATATGAATTAAATTCTGCGAATTGGTAAGGCCAAATCATGTAAATTCAAAAAACCAAATAAATTACACACAAATAAACCAAAAACTAGTATTTGTACTTTGAAATTCTTAATACTAGTGATAATAATAAATTAGAAATATGAAAACTTTTAATCAATTTGTGAACTTTGTCTCAAGAATCTTTATTCTTACTCAAGTGAGTTCCGACTTTTAATTGAAGTTATTCAACTTCAAAGCTGCTAACAATTCATAAATTAATCTTTTGTCTATACCTATTCACAAAAATGTATTAAAAACTAGCGGCCGCCCGCGACTTCGTACGCGTGGAACCCGTTTTACCCCCTTCATCCATCTTACGCGGTTTAGATTTTTTCATACTAATGTTTTTTCCTGCTAACTCCCGTTCCCGTTGGAATTTCGAAATATCCTGTTGTAACTAAGCTTTAAGTTTACTAAGGTACCTGCATGCCAAATTTCAAGCGTCTATCTTAAGTGGCTTAGATTTTTTCATACAAATGTTTTTTCCCGCTAACTCCCGTTCCCGTAGGAATTTTGCAATATCCTATTATAACTAAGCTTTAAGTTTACTAAGGTACCTACATGCCAAATTTCAAGCGTCTAACTTAAGCGGTTTAGAATTTTCATACAAAAGGATTTTCCCGCTAATGCCCGTTCCCGTGGAAATTCTTAAGTATCCTATAACCTGCCCAGGAGTATGAAGAATAATTGTACCAAGTTTCGTTAAAATCCGTCAAGTAGTTTTTGTTTCTATAAGGAACATACAGACAGACAGACAGACAGACAGACAGACGGACAAAAATTTTACTGATTGCATTTTTGGCATCAGTATCGATCACTTATCACCCCCTGATAGTTATTTTGAAAATATATTTCATGTACAGAATTGACCTCTCTACAGATTTATTATAAGTATAGATAAGCTACAATATAAAGCGCCTCGATACAATCACGAGTTTCAAGTAATTATTTTAATAGTAAAGCACAAACTTAAGTGATGTTTTAGATTTTCTAAGAAATTCAATTCCCTCAAGTCAATTTTAATAAATTATGTTTTTGGAACTAAGAATTTTATTAATCCATATACAAACCTTGCGACATCCAACAGAATAAAAAAATGTCAAGAAAAATCTTAATTTCCATTCCAGACTGACTCACTCACGAAACCCAAGAAACAACAAGTGCTAGAGTCTCAAATTTTGCATTTTCCTTTTAGAACGTAGGTGCTCACTAAGCCGGTCCCATAAGGGGGTAAAACGGGATCCACGCTTACGAAGTCACGGGCGGCCACTAGTTACTTCGTACGCGTGGACCCCGTTTTACCCCCTTCTTCTTCTTCTTCTTCTTCTTCTTATTCGTTACGCTCTTGGCAGAGCGGTCGTGGTCACGTTGAGGCGTCGTACACATCGATTTACCCCCTTAGGAGTTTCAAAAAATCCGTTCTTAGCGGATGTCGTGTCGAAAGAACCTACCTGCCAAATTTCAAGTTTGCAGATGTTATAATTTATGAGATTTCGTGATAAGTGAGTCAGTCAGTGACCTTTTGAATTTATATATTTATTCCACACAACATTTTCCTAATACTAATCCCTGTCACCAACAGGGTAATGTCCCCAATAATAGATATAGATTTTCGTCTCCATCGTCTTCACTCTATTATTTGCTCAAATACTTACTTCTCTCAAGTACGATTCAGAATGTTTTTACCGTTGGCAACATTCAAGTGGACCCAAATTAAATTTAAATAGTTTGAATGCTTGATTTTCGCTTAAGATGTCTGGATTTTTATTTATTTGAATTAATCTAAAAATGTGAATCTGTATCTTATGTACAAATTTATTTTGGCATTAAAGTTTAAATAAATAAAAAAAACTGTTCTGAGGAAAAGCACTTAAGTACCTACCTACTGAAAGATTTCTTTTTCAATAGAAAAAATAAGTGTGTAAGACTTGGACCGTAGGTACCAAGACCAACGTACTAGATTGAACACCTTAATTTTTTTATTGTATACTAAAAATCTCTACAATACTTTCTAATCATATTCATATTGTTGTGGGGCTCAGCTGCGGAGATTGAAACTGTGTTTGTTCTGCAGAAGAGAGCAGTGCGGGCCATTTATAACCTTGGACCCCGATTTTCTTTGAAATATTTTTTTAAGGAAATTAACATACTGACAGTAGCTTCACAGTTCATTTATGTAAACCTTTTATATGTTCGCAAAAATATAGAGCAATTCACGAAAAAGAGCGATTTGCTTAACTTTAATACAAGAAACAAAAATAAACTTGCCGTTCCAAATTTCAGACTGCATAAGATTGGGAATTCGTTTATGGGGAAATGTATTAAATTATTTAATAAATTACCACAAACTGTTGTAGAACTACCCATTCATAAATTCATAGCACATATTAAAAGTACCTACCTTATTTAAAAGATAAAAATGTTTGGGATGCGTAACTGCCTAGCTCGCATAAATAAGTATTTATAAATATTTATAACTATGTATTTTGAAAACCTGTAAACCTTTGAAAAAGAGGCTGACAATAGTGTCTGAGTTTCTTGCGCTGCTTCTTCTCAGCACTGGCCCATTTATTGTCCTGAAGCAGTGGTAGGGTTAATACTGGGACGTGTAAAAGTGCTTTTTTAAAGCCTACTTACAGAAAAAAATGAGTTTTACTGAGTTTAATATAAATTAAAGTATAAAACAAAGACGCTTTGTTTGTATTCTATACGCTTAGATCTTTAAGTTAAGTTACAGATATCATGCGCTAGGTATAAAAGATAAAATGATGGAAAATAAAAAAAACTCTTTTTATTTTAGGAATGACATACAATCGAACAAACGTACTTAAAGTAGATGTTTTAGTAATGACGTGAGCAATTCACAGCATGTTAAATGCTGGTAGCTCACCCTTTTACGACAGCAGCAGAAAGGTTAAAGTGCCATTTGGTTCTGACCCCAATTTATTCAGTTGTCCGAGGTTCTATTCTCTCTCTCATTATGTTACTCACTTAATTTTAAATGAGGGTTTGGTTAACATAATTCGCGCAAATTGACACTGGCAATTTTACAATTATACATCTCTTTATTAACTTTGATTCTTAATTTTAAATATTAAAAAAAAAAGTAAATTATCAAAAAAAATACATAATAAAAAAGACTTAAAAATAGTTATTCCGCTGGCAGCGGAGCAGGGCCCAAGCTACCGGTGGTCAGGGTCACAGGCTGAGGAACCTCCGCACAATGCGTGCCGTGCTGAGGATCACCGCCTTTTGCATCTGACCCTTGAGCCAACGATCCAGCGAGAGCTTCTTTAGATGTTGGTCGAAGCTCTTCGCTATTAGCCCGTTTGCCGAGACAACTATCGGGACAGTGATCGTCGAGTCAACATCCCACATGGCGGTCACCTCGTGGGCCAAGTCAAGGTATTTGCTTTGCTGTTCCTTCTCGGCCTTCTTATGATAAAAATCCGCAAAGTCGCTGACATAGCTCGACGGATTAGTAAGTTGAAGTGGCAATGGGCAGGGTGCACAGTACGCAGAACTGACTACCGATGAGGCAGCAAGGTTCTGGAGTGGAGGCCACGTACCGGAAAACGCAGCGTGGGACGTCCACCCACAAGGTGGACCGACGACCTTATTAAGGAAGGCGCTCGATGCAGGCCGCTACCAACCGGGCGATATGGAAATCATTGGGGGAGGCCTATGTTCAGCAGTGAGCGTCCTGTGGCTGAAATGATGATAATGATCAAACAGAGTTTGAACTATCCCAGTAGCATAATTTTGCGTTCAAAGATGGATTTGTTCAATTTCCTACTATAACGAACAAATGGAGAGCTCAGTGTTGTAAGGCTTTATTTGTTGGACTAATTGTCAGTTTCTATTGCTATAGATAGAATAAACCCTGCTTTAATCATTGAGTTATAATGTACTACGTACTAGAGAAGACATGTCAACTAGACTGTTTCTGGCACGTAAATAGGTCCACGGACCGAAATCCAATTAGTATGTGCTCAGCGGTTGCTGTGACAACACGCTTGAGTGCAGTTTTGTTTTTTGAAATTTGCCATCCTATAGACGAAAATATTTTTCAAATAACTCCAGATACATATTAAGTAAAAATAAAGGAATGACTTTTTACCATTAAGTTGTACATTTATGCACTTTAAAACACTTATTTAATTTGTTAATTACAAGGCGTCACCGCGGCGGCAGCCATTTTACGAAAATTTCAAAGAATAAAAATCGCAGACTTGACACTGACGCATAAATTAGTATACGAAAGGAAGGTTAAATACAGCAATAAAAAGTTTTTTTTTAAGATTAGAAGCACTTTGTATTTCACAAATTACTAATAGTCCCGTCCAGCCCCTTGTGTTAAGCTAAATAAGCTTGGGTTACGGGTGGGCTCACACAATAGTCGTGCGGCATCATGGATCAAACTTGTTTGAATCTCACTGCTGTTGTTCGTATGCGACTCGTTAGTTAGTAAATCACCCTAATTATTGACACCTAGCTCACGAGATAGGCTAAAATTATAATAATTGTACAGTGTGTCTGGTCACCAGTGTCCGAGCCGTTAAGGCGCAGTAATATGATCAATCTAATCGACAAATCCAGTATTAAAAAATTACAGCTATTTCTTTTTTTTAGTTTCTGAGTCCGGATGGATTCATTTATTTACCAAATCTACCGATGTACAGGACCTATGAGTACCTATAAAAGTGATTCGTTCGACAGCTGAAAAAGTAAGCAATACGTTGTCATCAAAAGCTTCCATTTAAATTTCTTAGAAACACTTGGTAAAAAAAATGATGCTTCTTTTTAGATTTTTCAATGTTACAAAAAACTAGAAAGTTTTACATTTTTAGATGCACTAAGTCATTACCTAAAAACTAAAATACCTTGGCTTTAAATTAACTAGGCTAGGTGCTAGATATAATACAGGAGATGCAGCGGTGAAAAGGAGAGGTGGGAATAGTCCCGTAACTTCTACCTCACAGCTATTATATAACCACTGAGATAGTTAACAATAGAGACAATAAAATAACTGAAAGTTTCTGACTTTCAGTTATTTTATTGGTTCTGGAGTGAAGGCGTGGGTCATCCCTAGCTTTGTTCCTACCGTGACGAGTGGGAATTTTTCTAAAATCTCAAGATGGACTGACTGAAGATAGCAGGAAGACGCTGGGTGCAGGCCACTATCAACTGGGCGATGTGGAAATCATTAGAGGAGGCCTTTGTTCAGCAGTGGACGTCCAGTAGCTAAAATGATGATGACGATGTTTCCTTACAGTATCCAATTCAATAGGCAGAAACTAAACGTAAACGAAGTGTCGCCTCTGTAATGGTATCATTATCTATAACTCATAATATTTCGTGCGCTGTTGGATGACAGTTTTAAACTAGAGATGGGTAATTTTTTTATCGAATTAGAAAATACCAGTTAACGATTCTCAAGGCGATTATCGATTACATTAGATTTTAATCGGGAAGAAAAATAATTAATGGCTTAAGCATCAGTATGAAGCCCATACGCACTTGTAGCACAAGTAACACGATTAGCCTCAGTCCCCTCAGTTGTGAATTCGGAATCGCCAGTTGTAATTTTAAAATCGCATCACAGAGTGAAGTAACTAACACCAAAAAACGGCAGAGCGAAGTGATTTCGAATGTTTCAACTGCTACGTTTTGTCACTTGTCTAGGAGGGCTAATTTTAGTCTAAGGGAGGGGAGCTTAGATTACATTACAGGAAACGCACAATATAATAAAAGAAAATAATGTAAGTAGCTGAACCTTTTTGCTATTGAGCACCATGAAAATTTAACACAATTTAGCCGATTTGTTTATTTTCACAATCGTTTCACAATGTCTATGATGAGGCGACCGCAGGAACGTCACTATTTGTGCAATCCTATCAATGAAGTACGACATTTTCTGGTGCAGATCTTATCGCCATAAATTGTGAAACTTGATAGTCATGGATTTGACTGACAGCTGTCCGTCAAATTCCCGCCCCGCACCCCGCACTGTACATATTTTGTTCGCGATGTCTGTTCTATACGTAGTAATATTACTTCAATGGCTTTAATGTGAAACCGTTGTTATATTTTAATAAAGCTTTAATTTGAGCTGAGTTGTTGAGGTGGAAGACACTTACCAACTTTCGGTGAATAATTTATCATAATGTTTTTAATTATTTATCTACTAGTTAAATATTTTACACAGTGGTCAGCACATCAGCCATGTCAATTTTTGTTCCATACAACTAAAATTAAATAATAAGCCAGTCTATAACTACGATACGCTGTTGTATACTATAGTTGTTGCCGAGTGAGCTTTACACCGTGGCTTTACGTGGCTCCCTACTGTTCGTTTTTCAAAAGTTATGACAGACATTACACTATCGTTATGTGCATGTACACGTACACACACAAGTAAAGCTCACTCGCCTTCGTGAGTTGCTAGAACTTATAATTATCTAAAACTATTTGTACTAAAAGCGGACTTCAAAGTCCGGGAAAACTGTCGATAACACTCTATTTACTTTGGAAATGTGCACAGGACAACATCCAAGTTTCTGACAAAGCTTAAAAGAGCTACCCAAAGTAATATCATTTTAATTTTCTCCTTTGTTGGGTCAGCTGGAGTTGTGAATTACCGAAGTAGTACGAATCCATTGTTTGTGAATACCTATATAAGAACTATTAGAACAGCAGCGGGTCTAGTCAAAACGCACTTTAAAATCGCAAACCCATCGCAAACCAGTCGCAAACAAATAAACAAATCGCAAAAGAGGTCGATAACAAAAAAGGCTTAGTCAAACGGCAAAAAATCGAATCGCAAAGCCCTACCTATCGATAATCGAAAGACTGGATTGAAATTTCCCATACAAAGGCTTAGCCAACATGCATTTAAGACTCAATCAAAATCGAATCGAATCGCAACACCCGCCATTTTCATTGCGATTACTAAAACCCCGGTGATAAGCTTCGATTCGATCGAAAACCAATAGGGTGAGTTGCACCACCTAACTTTGACCGTAACTATGACGTTAACTGGTGTTTTTTGTATGGAGTTTGACAGATTTTAGACGTTTGTCAAAATTAAACTAAGATGGTGCAACCCACCCTAAATCTGTTTTGACAAATCCGTATCGCGATGTCGTTTTGACAGTTAGTTTGACGGCAAAGCATAGACGTAAACAGAGAGCAGAAAGAAGGAAGAAACAAATTAAAAAAAAAAACATACAAAGGCTTAGCCAACATGCATTTAAGACTCAATCAAAATCGAATCGAATCGCAACACCCGCCATTTTCATTGCGATTACTAAAACCCCGGTGATAAGCTTGGATTCGATCGAAAACCAATAGGGTGAGTTGCACCACCTAACTTTAAACGTAACTATGACGTTAACCGGTGTTTTTTGTATGGAGTTTGACAGATTTTAGACGTTTGTCAAAGTTAAACTAAGATGGTGCAACCCACCCTAAGGCTGTTTTGACAAATCCGTATCGCGATGTCGTTTTGACAGCTAGTTTGACAGCGAAGCATAGACGTAAACAGAGAGCAGAAAGAAGGAAGAAACTAATTTAAAAAAAAAAGCTAGAAAAAGTAAAAACAATCGCAAAGTCGTAGACATTTTTTAACTTTTATTCGATTTTGAATGAACTTTTATATCGCCGCGTCGTTGGTGGTTCAATGTGCATTTTGGCTGCCATTTTCCGATCGAATCGAATCACTGGTGACGCGGCGACTGACATTAGTGAAAACTTCCCATTGGTTTGCGATGGCATTTTGACTAGACCCACAGAATGGAAAAAGTGGTTTGATATGACAATTAAGTTTGAAAACGTCAAAACCCTATCAAAACAATATTGACATTAGGTAAAATGAAATTACAAAAAATAAAATAAATTCATCGAATGTAGACTCATGGTTGAGTATAGTTTCGTAGTCAGGTCTTGAGATGGTATGAATTTTGAACTTAACTAGATTTAACTGGACCCAGTCCAGAATTTTATTAATGTCGAGCCCATAGAATTTTCCCGACCGTTCAATCGATATTTTATAATGAGAATGTCCTTCCAATCGGGCCAATCAATCTCTATGCCAAAATTCATCAAAATTGGCATGGACAGAGTGTAAACGTAGAGACAGACAGAGTTACTTCCCAAGGTTACTTCATACGATATTAGTATAGATAAAATCTTTCCTCGAAAAGGCTTCCTACTGATTGCCACGTCTTCCTGTCCCCAGCTATTTGGTACATAAAGGAGCGGAAACTTTTTTGCAATCATCTCCGTAACGTTTGTTTTGTCGACCTCTTCTTACTATCTTTTGGGTACTACCGCTGGTAAGAGTACTACTGTGTCATAAATTACATAATAAAAACCGGCCAAGTGCGAGTCGGGCTCGCGCACAAAGGGTTCCGTAGCAGCAAATATAATAAACTTATTATGTCAATTTATACACCTGGTGAATGGAGCCTAAACTCTCCCGATATTTTGCCTTGTACTTTTATGTATGAATATTAATTTTATATATGTATTTATAAATATTCCGAGCTAAAGAGGTGGCAAAAGCAATGGCAAACAAACCACAATCAATAGTATTCGGTTGTCGCTGAACACTTGGAAACTGAATACATGACTCCGATAGATACGGAAACAAGGCTTTTACATATATTTTTTGCGATTTTCCTAGAACACCAACAAGACTATCGTACACACGCAGTATTCCATTAATGTAATAAATACAACTCCAGTGCCCCACTAATCCCACGTCACCGTCATAAATTACTTGAAGGTGCGTCTCATTTTTAGGTACAGGTTCAATCAGTTCAGGGTGTTGAAATAATTCTAGCTCACGCGGTCTAAATGATGTGCACCGAAGTAACTTTTCATGAAATGCGCGAACCACATCATCTTCGATATAGTTATTATAATTCAGAATGTAGGAAAACGTATTATCTAAAGTATCCATTGTTAGATGATATACAATAAGCTTTAGAAATTTTAAAAACCTGCTACGAAACACTAAAATTTGCACCAAAAACAAAGGAATTTATATTATTGGGGGATTTATTAGTACGTGACCGGTTTAATAGCACCTATTAAACCAGTATACCTACTTACTTATTTTTTATAATAGGTACAATTCAATATTAAAAAGTCTCAACGCCAAATTCGACTTGCGAAAGAAGTAAATGGGAACGATGAAATTCTCTTAGCGCGCACAAGTGACAACGACGTCTGCCCTCACGTGTCTGCCCGTTCGGGTCGACGCGGTTAGCTATCTTATCCCCGCTCCCGCGCGAGACCACGCCCCGCAACTCACGCGCTGCAGCGCAGCGAGCGACCGATCTTCTTGAATCGATGTAATAATAATCTATAGGATTAACGCGTTTTAAAAATATTGGTTCGATGGATATGTTTAACCTATTATTACTCAACAATCACATTTGTAATATTAAACTTTATCAAATGCACAATGTATTTAAGGTACATTACTGGATAAGGATTAATGGCGTATTGCTTGAATAAGCTAATATTTCTCGTAAAAAGTACCTACATTATAAAGATTTTATATCATCGCGGATTTTAAAAGGTGTACAATACTGTAGTATATTTTTTGATCTATCTTATAAGGTTCAGCCATCGTTTTCAGTGTAAGCACAATAACTTAACCAAAATTACAGTTAAATCAACCTATCTCAAAAACTATAAGAGATACTTTGATCAAACCAAAAATCGTTGAAAGAGTTAATTAGCATGCATCACCTCTATTTTTTTTAGAATTTTATACCCCGTAGTTATAAAAATAGAGGGGGGGGGACATACTTTTTACGACTTTGAGAGCTGATATCTCAAAAACCGTTCACTTTAAGAAAAATGTTTTTTAGAAAACTTTATATCATTTTAAAAGACCTTTCCATTGATACCCCACACGGGTATGTACATCGAAAAAAAATTTTCATCCCTCAGTTACATGTATGGGGGGCCCCACCCCCAATTCTTTTTTTTACTATTTAGTGTCATAATTTTGTAGCGGTTCATACAACACATATTCCCATCAAATTTCATCACTGTAGTACTTATAGTTTCCGAGTAAATCGGCTGTGACAGACGGACAGAGGGACAGACGGACAGACGGACAGACGGACAGACGGACAGACGGACAGACGGACAGACGGACAGACGGACAGACGGACAGACGGACAGACGGACAGACGGACAGACGGACAGACGGACAGACGGACAGACGGACAGACGGACAGACGGACAGACGGACAGACGGACAGACGGACAGACGGACAGACGGACAGACGGACAGACGGACAGACGGACAGACGGACAGACGGACAGACGGACAGACGGACAGACGGACAGACGGACAGACGGACAGACGGACAGACGGACAGACGGACAGACGGACAGACGGACAGACGGACAGACGGACAGACGGACAGACGGACAGACGGACAGACGGACAGACGGACAGACGGACAGACGGACAGACGGACAGACGGACAGACGGACAGACGGACAGACGGACAGACGGACAGACGGACAGACGGACAGACGGACAGACGGACAGACGGACAGACGGACAGACGGACAGACGGACAGACGGACAGACGGACAGACGGACAGACGGACAGACGGACAGACGGACAGACGGACAGACGGACAGACGGACAGACGGACAGACGGACAGACGGACAGACGGACAGACGGACAGACGGACAGACGGACAGACGGACAGACGGACAGACGGACAGACGGACAGACGGACAGACGGACAGACGGACAGACGGACAGACGGACAGACGGACATGACGAAACTATAAGGGTTCCGTTTTTGCCATTTTGGCTACGGAACCCTAACAAAAGAAATATAATATGTGTGGTGCCCTTTCAAGGTGTGAGTGAATAGGCACTTGCAGGGCAGTTATGTACCATCCTAGACTGCATCTCACTCGGGAAATAAATGCCTTGTTCTGCATAAAATGGTTGACTTGGGGATAATTCAATAAGTTCGCCCTTTTGTACCTAATTAAAGTAATAAAGCTACAAAAATATTCACGCGATATGCTTGGACTATAAAAAATAATTGTCAAAATATTGCACATAATTCAAGGACAAAATGACCTATTTGAGGATAAGATTTCGGTACAAAAATTTGAATAAAATAAGTAGGAAAACTTAATGTAGGAGTTCACGCGGTTTGTCATTGGAAGTCGAGCCAAGTTCTCAAGTCATCTTTTCCTGTAATAAAAGTTGTTTTAATAAGCACCTCATATTATTTCAGATATTTAAGTAGAACTAGTTTTCCGCCCGCGGCTTCGCCCGCGTGGAATTTTGTCTGTCACAGAGAAACTTAATGGTGCGCGCGTCCCTGTTTCAAAAACCGGGATAAAATCTATCCTATGTCCTTTCCCGGGACTCAAACTATCTCTATGCCAAATTTCATCAAGATCAGCTCAGTGGTTTAGGCGTGAAAACGAGACAGACAGACAGACAGACAGAGTTACATTCACATTTATAATATTAGTATAGATAGATTAGTATAGACTAGTATAGATTCCAGGTGTCTAGAACAACCGTAACAAAGGACACAATGTCTCCATTAGGTTATGTCGCATGTGGCGAAACTCGCGACAGGAATCAGAATGAGGGTAGTAAACAAATTGCATTTGCTATGGGACTGTCCTTGGATTTCTACTTACATTTGCATTTGTAGTAGCTGGACTGGGATGCAGTTTAGAACAACAGGTGTAGTGAGTAAACTGGAGGAAACTTCTCAGAAAAGTTGTATTTGTGTTGTCAGTATGTCGTTGGTGTATCTTTTTCAATAAATAAATAAATAAATCCAAATGGGTAGCCATTTTGTGTGGCTGCGCATTTGGTATGCTACACAATGAGCTATCCAACATAAAAATATTTTTTCAAATTGGTCAAAAAATAAACAAACTACAAACTATTCAGTTGTATAATATTAGTATAGAAAAGATAGATAGGCACTACCTACATTTATTGTCGGATCAGATCCAAACAGTTAAGTTCCCAAAGGACTACCCGACCTTTAAAGAAATGACTCCCTTTACTCCTATTTGTCTTATTACTTTTTAATTTGAAACTATGCCTACGGGGCAAACTGATAGACGGGTCAAGCTTTAGATCCTGGCTATACAGGGTGGAAATAAGTGATCTCACTCGATTATTTCTAAACTATACAAGATATCGAAAAACTGGTTACTGATCCTGAAAGTGCTTCACGAGCTCTATCAACCGATATTAATAAATAGGTTATTTATTTATTTATTTATTTATTATTAGGCATACACAACAAGTAACAATCACAAATAATATATAAAGAAAGTAACTTATGCTTAGATCTAGATCATCACTCAAATAACGTGTACACACGTAAAACGTGTGTAAACGTGTGTGTGTTAGGTACAGAATAAACTGAATCTATCCGAAAATTCAATGTTATCGATATCTTAAGTTTAGAAATAATAGAGTGACTTCACTTATCGACGATAAGTGTAACGATAAGTTACCGTTTCCACCCGGTATAGGAGTTGTTGTGGTAGAACCTGGAGTTGGGAATACTCCATTTAGTTTACTCGCACTACAAATTTGCAATTATACAGTGGTTTTAGTGCACCCGTTACCTGAGAGTAGTTACACTGAATTTATTTAATAACCCAAATATTTGATTTGAACAACTTATTTACTTAGTGAACAGCGTACTTTGTAGTCAAATAATAATCCTTTGGGAAGCTTAGATTTTCGCAAAAATTACACGATCCTAGGAATCCCCTGTGATTCGTCTGCGTGGCTCAGAAAATCCTTTGAGACGTCACTGAAATTCAGAGTTATTTTATTAAAAGTTAGTTAAAGGTTTTTAGCAAAATTTTCACTTTATATACATAAGTAACGGCTACAGTATTTTTTGTTTTTCAAATTCTTATTTCAATACCTCTGTTATTTTATTCGGATAATTGAATGACACGGTAGTAACGAGCTCGGCAATAAATTTTTAAACAAATTTATTTAAGCTTTAATAATATTTCTTTCACCTGAATTCAGCAATCCTACGCTTAATTTTTGCCCCTATGCAGCTATGGCTGAGTCCGCACTATGGCTAAACCGCCGCGGTTTTTAACCGCGTGATTTTAAAATCAAGTAAAACGAATGCAAGAGTCCGCACTGCGGCTTTCCGCGTATACTTACGTTTCGAGCGGTTTGGCGGTTTACCGCTTGCGGGAAAACACCATAGTGCGGACACAGCCTATAAGTTAATAGCCTATAGCTATTTTATAGCCACCTAGAATAGCTTATGCATGCGTTTTTCGTCAGAAACCAGCGTGGTGTGTAATTAGTCAGGTCGTAACCCTCTTTCAAACAGCGGGGCGTTAGTTTGGTGCGTTCATGAGATGCGACAAGCATCGCCCACGCCACATCTTAGGCTGGGTTGCTCATCTTACTTTCAACTTTAACAAACGTCAAAAATCTGTTTAATCCATACAAAAAACATCGGTTATCGTTATAGTTACCGTCAAAGTTAGGCGGTGCAACTCAGCCTTAAAGTTAATGCTACTGACTTGCCTTTAGAATTTTAGATACCGCGCACGATTATTGTCACCTTTTAATTTGGGCCTTTTAATTGTTTTTGGACCTTAAGACAAGCGAATTAGGTCGAAAATATGGTGGTAATATTCCCACTACCTTATAGCGGGTTAAAATATTTATATTGATAGTTTGTTTTCACAGACAATATTTATTTATTTCAATTTTGATTTATAATACTGACTTTATGTTATAGGTTTCTATTGGTCTTTATGGATGAGATACACTTTTTTTTGTCCTATGAAGAAACAGACTTAGCGTAGGTAAATTTTGACTAGACAGTAACCTGCACTCCAGAGCTTTCACGAAAGTGCCCTTAAAGTTGAGTATTACTTACCTCAGAAAGGTAGTCGGTTGAACTGGTTTTAGGTCAGTCACGTCTCCAAAGGCAACGTTGAACTAAGTGCCGGTACTCAGCATTTTTTGTAAAAAATACTCTTATTACTTCTTTTTTTCTACTAGGTGGACCGACGATCTGGTGAAGGTCGCGGTAAGAGCCTGGATGCGGGCAGCGCAGGACCGTTCATTGTGGAAAACCTTGGAGGAGGCCTTTGTCCAGTGGACGTCATTTGGCTGAAACGAACGAACGAACGAAGCAACTTCTTTCTTAATTATATATGAAGTGGGAAACAGTCTCAGATCATAGAACTATGATCTGAGGAAACAGTATATTAGCATTCACGATCCTCTATCGAAAACCAGTCAAGGAATTAATGAGATTTGAGTGTTTGACCCCTAAATGTGTCGGATCTTCGATGGAACGTCTAATTTTAGAAAGTCGGGTTCACATCGGACGATCCTCCGATGGCACTTACTTAAGTAGGCGCAAGGTTGGGTCGTTTGTTGTGGACCCAGCTTAAAAGCGATATTCACCATGTGGAGAGGAGGTTTTGAATAACTACTTAATCAGATTTCATTCAGATTGAATAAAATTGACAGAATCCTTTCAATCATGATGGAAACCAGGCCTAAGGTCCGATGTGTAACCGGGCCTAATGCATGCGTGACATACACCGAGTGGGTGCCATTTTGGTTCAATAAATTGATTTATCTCAGCAAGGTTCTGGAATGGAGGCCGCCTACCGGAAAACGCAGCGTGCGACGTCCACCTACAAGGTGGACCGACGACATCGTAAAGGTAGCAGGGAAGCGCTGGACGCAGGCCGCTACCAGTCGATCAACGTGGAAAGCATTAGGGGAGGCCTATGTTCAGCAGTGGACGTCCTACGGCTGAAATGATGATGATGATGAAATTAATTTATATATTTTTTTGTAATATATATTTCCGTCCACTTTTGTTTCCGAGTTATTTTGCTTCACGAGATCTATCAAACAGTATCATTAATAGGTTACAGAATAAACTGAATCTATTCGAAAATTCAACATTAATAAAATATTTCTGTCCGCTGTTAAGTAGGTATTTATTGCATGTTGTAAAAGGTAATTTTGATGGGAATGCGCGTCACGGTTCATGGCGTTTCCTATTGATGAAATTCCACGCGTAACTTTACGAGCTTTTGTTACAGACAAATAGAATTCAATCAATCGGTCAAATTATAAAGTTTCCGAATGCGTGTAGTTCGAACAATACTCGTACAAATGGCAGCCATTTGGCTTTCAAATAAAACAAAGTTTCTAGGATTAAAAAGTTTTTAATAAACAAATGAGAATACTTACAAGATTTAATAACGACTCGACTTCGATCAATTCGGCTTGATAAAATTAAAAACTTCTGTGAATAAACTTACTCTATATTTTTATTGTAGCTTTACAGTCAATAAATACAAAATAGCAGTACCGTATTGAAAAAATGGAATCCTTGTTCCTTTTCATATAATTCTTTATTTATTTGCGGCATACTTCATTTCTGCCGTGATAGCGATTCAACAGTAGGTAGCTACTCCTTACCTTGTTTCTCAATAAACACAATGTCTAATTCTTTTAAATAATAACATCTTAATTCTTAATTAATTATTTTTTTGCAAAAATGAGTTACAGTTCTTACATTGATCGAGAATCAGCGTAATGAACTCTTTTGAATATTGGCTCCGTGCACGATTACAGCGCCAACTAGCGTCCACAACTTTGTGGGCTCTGTCACATTGACATTTAGGTCGTATATTTGTGAAAAAATATCGAAATGAAAAAATAACAAATATTTTCAACTAATAAATTGTTGTGATACCACGATTTGGGTGGAAAAAAGGTTTTGAAATCATTTTGGTCATTCAAATCAAATGAGGTAAGTCCAAAAAGTGTGTTTAATTTTGATTGTGTCAGGGTTTGTTTACTTCATTTATAGTTGTAGTTTTACAGTAAAACAAAAAGAAAAAGCTACTTTAACGGTTTCATTATATAACAGTAAATATATTTAAAAATGATACTTACCTTATGATAAATATTTTTAATAAAGACATTAAAACATCTCCTCACAACTCCATTGCACTGCAATACTCTAAACGAAAAATAATCAAATCGGACAATAAAATGCGATAAGTTTTTTCGAATACTTTCAAACAAACAAAATAAAACGTTCAGCCTTAGAATAAAACGTAACTTTGGCATTGTAATTCTAAAAGCTGTTTCGAAGCTGTACTAACATCTAATAAAATGCTTTTTACATTAGAATATGCTGTCTAACAACTTTACTAATGTCTGTCTTCAATAACATTATAAGCGCTGGTTAGCAGCACTAATAATATTTAATAATGCTCAAAGTCGTATTATTTGGGGCCCAAATTGCGCTTACAAGACACTTATAGACTTTTATACGGCTGATATAGTGCTACATATGCTGCTCATATACTGCTCTGCACGTTAGTTCATGCTGTTGTACGCTTCTTATAATTGTGTTTTGTGTTACTTGGGTTATGTCCCCCCCACCTAGTACTTCGCACCCAGCAAATAAGCTGACATAATTTTTAATAGTTAAAATTGGAGTTACCTACTGTTGATATCGCTAGCACGGCAGATTCGATGTTCTAAGCTAGGTCATATAACCTACCCTGTGTTTGTGCCATTGAATGATTGATGGCACGGGGCACAAAATTCACCTATGAAATAAAATGGTAAATAATGTGTTTGGAGTAAGGCGTATTCGCATTTGCCCCCATCAGTTGGCGCCATTGTAGAGTAAGGTCCTGTCATTCACCAATAAGTTGATGAAAAAAAGTTGATACATAAAGGTTCGCCATCCCTGTTTTACGCCCTTTACTGTGGGTGTTTACCTTTGAACTTGATTAACATTTGAAGCTATAAATAGAGTTTAAATATTACTTACTTAGTGGCTGCGAGGATTTAGCGATTACAGCCTAAATTACTGAGAATCATTAAACTAACAAACAGACGTAAATATATATTTTCAAGAAATAACTTTAGGTAACCCACTAATTATATTAGCGATAATTATGCCAAAATCTAATAAGTGATTTTAAGTTGGACATTAACACACTACGCGCTGGCAGATATTATCAAATAATAATTTGAATTTAACTGTAAAATAAATAAAACTCTAAATACAGGAAGGCGCTGGACGCAGGCCGCTACCAACCGGGCAACATCGAAAGCATTGGGGAGGCCTATGTTCAGCAGTGGACGTCCTATGGCTGCGATGATGATGATGAACTCTAAAATCAATGAGTTAAGCCTTTTTCCGAATAGATTCTTCTTTCTTGGTACCATTTTTAGGGACTCGATGTTTCTTTTTTCTCTGTTGATTGTTATCTCTACGAATCGCCTAGATGTTTGAATTTTAATAATAGCACAGACAACATATTATTGTGTGTCCCAAAAAAAATGTGTCTTTGAACAAATCAATTTTGAATTGAAACCAATATCTATTCCTAGGCTATGAATAAGTATGTATGTGTTTGATAATATTAATAGAGCTTGTAACGCTCCAATAAAGTTGTTAGCATTAATTAGTTCGGCCGTGTTAACACAATAGACGCGTAAGTCTCATTGTAACTACATAATTGTAACATGCTCTGTGTGTTGGCAATAAGTACTACCCACCTGGCAACGGGATTATTTATGAAATTCGGAAGCTTGAAATTTATATAATTACATCAATAACAGTTATTATAACAGCTACTGTTTTGGTCCCATATTTTTCGTTGTTTTCTTCTTTCTTTTCTTCTTTTACTGTTTGTCTCGAAGCGCTCATCATCATCATCATCATCTCAGCCATACGACGTCCACTGCTGAACATAGGCCTCCCCCAATGCTTTCCATGTTACCCGGTTGGTAGCGGCCTGCGTCCAGCGCTTTCCTGCTATTTTTATGATGTCCTCGGTCCACCTTGTGGGTGGACGTCCCACGCTCCGTAGGCTCCTTAAGAGCACAAATTAATTGATTTAAGCCAACAAATTGAGGGAACAAATATATGTTTGTACCCACTTACGAAGTGATATATTACTGTGTGTCCTACATGTTAATCAAATCTTGTATCTCCTAGTGGACACTCTGTTAGAGTCACTCTTATACATTCAGATCATACATAAATAATGAAGGCGACCTAATCTAACTAAATCTAAGTGCTAAGGGATAGAATCCGCCAACTAATTACGCAAGCTCGTACTTATCTAGGTTAGTAAAGTACGTAATGATAAATGAACATCGGAAATTGAAGATAACGTTATTATGTTGGCACTATCTGTTTATCACACGCAATCGATTTGAGTAAACATCTGAAAGCCTCCTTAGGCCAAGGACACACGCTTGTTTGTAACCGTTTTCAAAACAATAATAGGTAAAACAATTACAGCACAGCACACGTTAATTTATTGAAGAAGTTATAGTCATTATAGTACAGTCTTACCTTATTCATAGCTCATAGAAATAGACATGTTGACACCACCAATCAATTGACGTACTTTTAAAAACTCAAAACGAAACTCCCATAGATTTTGTATGGCACTACAAGCAAGTGATGTCACTATTTTGTCAACTCAAATAAACTACTTTTTTCAATTACAATGCGACCAAAAATCGTAATTTACAGGTAATTTAAAATTAATTAAGTTTTTAAGACCAGAATGAAGTATCTTTTTAGAAAAGTTGTGATTTCGAATTATTGGAGAATGGTGTCAAATTGTCCATTATGGCCGTTGGGGCAGAAAAGTTCTCCAGTGGTGACCACGGGCTGGGTAACCCAAATAGGTGTCCCATATCGTTGGATCTAATGAAAGTTCCTTCTTACGATATGGTGTAAGTACGTGGGAAGCATCTAGATGCGGGCAGTGCAGGACCGGTCGTTATGAAAATCCTTAGAGAGGAGGCTTTTGCCCAGTCAGTTGACATAATATTTTATCGACAAATATATTGAGTGACAAACTTAAAGACGCTTGAAACTTACGGGCGAGTGAAACACAAAAGCTAAGGGTCAATAAGTCGACCTTTTATAGTTATTGACTTTTACAAATATTTTTGAAAATACCACTGTCTTATATACACATTTTTTTGTTTATTTTCGTTTATGAGATTTCTTAGTACGTAAGTAACTATTGCGGTATTACAGATTACTAAATAAAGCAAGTCTGTCAAACTCCATACCAAAAACACTGGACAAGGTTATAGTTACGGTTAAAATAAGGTGGCGCAACTCAGCCTGAGTTTAATACTCTTACTAAAATAAGATATTGTAATATCGAATCGTTGGTTTATTTATAAGTATCATCAATTATACGGCTTGTGTAGTAAAGTGTGAAACCTCGTGTATGGTAATAGCTCAGCTATTTGGTTATTTGGAAAGGAATTTAAACTTTAGTCTAAACAACATGACTGACATACTTTTGACTCTAGTATACCTATCCATTATTTTTCTGACAATTGTTCTCACAATAAAATATGTAATCAACGTCCGGTCCCAAATCTAATTTACTCCATTTATAAAACTTCAAATATTTAATTTGATCGATATTTGTACGATTTGTCAATATTGGATTCTGAAAAAACTGTCTAAATACCAGCTACGAAAATATTTTTTTTGTTAGGTATTCACAATTCAATTTCATTTCCTCTGGTTTTAAATATGCACAGAAAAGGTACGTACTCGTACGAGTACACTAGGTAAGAAAATGAAATAGAAGCTGGAAATAGAATTCAATCAAATCTCGTAGGTACAGTATGTTCAGCAATGCGACTACCTTTCATTTCCATTATATGTACACACGGCCACAGTGTTAACTATCAATTTTTGTTTTTGCTCTCGCTCTCATCAAATGGTGATTCTTTGCGATAGAACGAGACGACATGACCGGCACTGTTGCCGATAGTACCTAGTTGTTGCAATTCACGAAGACGAGTGAGCTTTTCGTGTGTGGTGGCTCACTACTGTTCGTTTTTCAAAAGTTTTGATAGACATTACACTATCGTACGCACACAAGTAAAGCTCACTCGCCTTCGTGAGTTGCAAGAACTATACTATACCTATACTCGGCGCAGACTCGTGGCAGGCGGTGTAATAATAAAACAGTGCGTATCGCATTTTCTCTCGAACTCACACTGGTTATGAGTGACGTCACACAGAGTTGTTTATAATACGTAATTATTATTAAAATACGCGAGTGTGCATATCTGTTTCAAAAATACTACCATACCTACCATGAGTTTTTGCATCAAGTATAACTCCTGTGTAGCCTGAATCAACAGCTTCACCATCAATAAAAACTCAACTATTGAAGGGTACTTAACGTTAGTGCCTTTTTCCTGTGAGGCGGATTTTGACACAAAGTTGAACAGGGAAAGTTGTCATTTGACGTCCACTGAAAATAATCAGAAGAATTAATAGATTACCTACGTAGTTAACTTTCTAATGTTAGTGACTGTGACCACTGTGACCATGAAAGTTTAAAACAATTTAATCAGAAGAAAGTTGGGTAAGGGCGGAGTTATGAATTGACTTCCATTGGCAAGTGAGATCATAGTTTACTGTGTATGGTCAGATCCACTATTTAACTATATGTATAAGATCCACAATGATTCTTGACGAGTATAAAAAGTACAACTTTATTTATTTAAGACTGTTTTCTTTGATATGAAAATGTAATCATGTTTCGTGTGTCCAACAAAATATGAATTTTTCATATGTATTTATTCAGGATACAACGGTCTGAATATTATCAAATATCTTATTATGGACTATGTAATGTGAATATGTGAGACAAGATTTTTTATTTATTTATCATTTACTTTATCGCTAGCTATAACACAGCATCGTACTAAGACATAAACAACTAAGGTTTGTACACTGGATAAATCAATTTCAAATTCAATAAAGTACTTTTACATTACATTTACATTTTACATCTAAAATACTCTTTTTACATCTGGGATAAGGGACATGAAAAACGCTTTTTAAAAATTGCAGTAAATTATGACTTTACTAGCTTTTGCCCGCGGCTTCACCCGCGTGAAATTTAGTTTGTCACAGATCGTCATAAATTATAGCCTATGTGTTATTTTGGGTTATAAACAATAACACTGTAAAATTTCATCAAAATCTGTTCAATAGTTTTTGCGTGAAAGAGTAACAAACATCCAGACATCCATACAAACTTTCGCATTTATAATAATAGTAAGATAACATCATCCAAGTCTTAAAGAAGATCTAATTACTCATGAGACGGTTCCACGTAGCTACTAGAAAAACTCTTTCTCGTAACTAACTCATTTCCAATATAGCTTATTGCAATTGTTTGTCTTCCATTACCAACAGACACATGACACTGTCAAGTGTTGGTTTACCCACTATGTTAGCTTAACTACTTATCTGCCATCTACGGACATCTCCGAAACACCTCGGAGGCTCCGACCTAATTTTCAGCCAATCAATTTGACGATATGTGAGGTCTGTCATGAAACCAATCACGAATTTCACGTTGAATAACATCGATTTGGGTTTTCAAGTCAAAATGTAAAAAGTTATTTTCTCTAAAATCTTTAGCAAGCTTTTGTTTACTTACAAGTCAAGTAATAAATAAGTGCTAACTTTTTAACTCAATATTCAGGCAGGGCACATAGTACGCAGAACTGACGGCCGATGGGGCAGCAAGGTTCTGGAACGGAGGCCGCGTACCGGAAAACGCAGCGTGGGACGTCCACCCTTTATCAGGTCGTCGGTCCACAAGGTGGATAAAGGTAGCAGGAAGGCGATGCTGACCGCTACCAACCGTGCGATGTGGAAGTCATTGGGGGAGGCCTATGTTCCAGCAGTGGACGTCCTATGACCGAAATGATGATGATGTATAAATAGCGTCTAGTTGAGATTTTAACACGATACGCGGATAGGTACCTGATATTGAAATTAAATAATGCAACGCGAAAGCTTAAAATTGACGAACTTTTACTCATATTTTTTTCACTTTAATAAAAGGTGTGAAAGTTCTACAAAATGAAGCATCCAATAAGAGTGATGTAATTTGATTTGGGGACCTAATAGACATCAGGCTTTATGATGTAATATTGCCGAGATCGAAATAGCAGGAAAATTATGAATTCTCTTGCGACATTATTAACATACCTATTCTGCAGCTAGGATGAACTGGATGAATGTGTAGTCGACAGCTCATTTTCGTTATAATATTGCACCATTTACAACTTCTATGATGCTCTCTTCAAGTCTGTATCTACAGATGATTTTCCTGAATAGGCAAGTCTATTAAGATTAGAATAGTTCTTGTAACTCACGAAGGCGAGTGGGCTTTACTTGTGGTACGACATGTGTGCATGCACATAACGGTAATCTATCAAAAATGTTGAAAAACGAACAGTAGCGAGCCACCACACATGTAAAGCTCACTCGCCTTCGTTACTCGTACCACTTATATACATGAATTTCTGAGAATGATCAAAATACAAAAGGGCTAATCAATATAACATCCCTAAACTATTGTTCGGTGCCAATAATACGAGTATGTTGACTGTGTATAACGATCTCTTGATTCGTCAATAATGAGTTGCACCACCTAGCTTTAACCGGAACTAACGATAACCGGTGTTTTTTGTATGGAGTTTGACAGATTTTTGACGTGTGTTTGTTAAAGTATGATGGTGCACCCCTGTCTAACTATGTCATTCTAAAGTTTTTAAAATAATTTAGGTAGATAGGCGCATTAGTAAAATTCGTTGCCCCTAAGTCTAGTAAAAATAACAGAGCAAGACACCCCGTACACAATTTCGTAGAATTATTGGTGATTTAAATGATTGAGCACCTCATAATTAACTCGTAATCAACACCTGCTTTCCTTTTAAAGTTAATTAAACCCAAAGTGCTTTTACACTTGCAACCCAAAGTAAATACAACTAAATATTCTTTGAAATGTTAATTTTATTCTGTTTTTAGTATTTGTATACGTATAAGGTTCCGTTTTTACCCTTTGGATCCCTAAAAATGCGGACATGACGTCATAACTATCCTGCGGGAATCTCCACTAATTTACAACTTAGAAACTTTTTTTTTTTTTTTTATCCACAACGAGGAAGCTCTTGGCCTGTATCTCACCTGATGGTAAGTGATGATCAGGCCGAAGGTGGAAGCGAGCTTCACCCGGAATCCTCAACCACGGAGGAACTGGCTATCTTACCTCTAACTGCAGGAACACAATAATGCTGTTAACATTGTTGTTATGGCGACAGACTTAGGTAAGATGGTGGTAGCTAGCCAGGCGGACTTAGAACAAGCCCTACCACCAACCAAACCGAACAGAAAAATCTGCCCCCACTGGGAATCGAACCCGGGACCTCTGCGTCTGAAGCAGGTGGTCTTACCACTAGACCACAGAGGCGGTTAAAATCGGTTAAGATCAATGTTAAAGTTTATCTAACCCTTGTCCCTTACACTCTGTATATTCGTAATTGAAATATCGATGAAGGGTTTTGTCTCAGCATTTCAATTCTAAATTAATAATTATTAATTAACCTCTGTCAATTCATTGCCTTAATTATTTATTGAAAGGAATGATCTTTGAATCAAGTACGGTTCTGCGAAGCTATTCATAACAATGTCAGTATTTGATCGATCTATCCCTTTGTTTGGTCCTGACATGACATGTAGTACAGGAGCGAAAGTAAATATGGAGTCGAAAATATATTTATGGTCCGAAGTAGGTAGGTAATCTTTCCACTAAATAGTAAATAAATATAGTATAATAAATCTATATTTATAAAAACGAAAGGTCACTAATTGACTGACTGACTCACTCAGTCATCACGAAATCTCAGAAACTACAAGAACACTAACACTAAGAACGGATTTTACGAAACTCCACCCCTAAGATGGTAAAACGGGATCCACGCGTACGAAGTCGCTGGGGCCGCTAGTAAATCATATTATATGAGTAATAATGCTGTTGTGTATTACTGTTGTTTTTAGCAAGAGTAACCCAATGTATTGTTCTTATCTAGTTTTTACCGAGCTGTTCCTACCTCTCGTTCCCACCGCTGCAACTCCTGTGTAGCCAGGATCTACAGCTTGACCACCAATAAAAACCCAACCAGTCAAGTTTGTCCCCAGGGTAAGTTAAATAGTCATTGGATCCACAACAAATTTAATCAGAAGAACATGCTCTTCTTACCCAGTTCGTGAAAATGGAGTAAGAAAAAAAATAAAACAACCGCAAGTTAAGTTACTACCAGCGCCATCTACTTGTGTCCGTGGGTAGCTCGTATTCAACAAAAGCATCGAATCGAATGCGGCTTATGATGTCTCAACACGTATTTTAACTGAGGCGTCTCAAATAGCAGTAAGCTTCAAACACACCAACGCGTACAGATCGCCATCGCCGGCGCGATCAAAGGCCAATGAGAGGTCGTGCGACCCATGACAGTTCGCGCGACCTATCATTAACCTATGATCGCGCCGGCGATGGCGATCTGTACCTCTAGTAGGAAAAACTTTCGAGTTCGTTTCGTTGCGTATTCAAAGTGTCATCGAAAAATTTTGTATGAAAAATTAAACAGCGCCCCCTATATTATAGCCGCCCTAGGTTTTCGTACTAGAGGTACAGACCTAAATGCATTGATCGCCATCGCTGCACGCCGGTTGATCGCGTTAGTTTGGCCGAACCTTTGGTGTGGTTGAAGCATTCGTTGAATAATGAAACTCAGATCCCCAAGGACATTCAAAGGGAAACAGTGGTTATAATTTTGTTTTAACATCTGTTACAATTTGGCAAATAAACAAGGATAAATTAAATGCAGACTTCATAAATAGGGCTTTTATTGTTTTAGGCGGATGTTTGTTTGTGTATCTTTGCGTTTCATTATAATTAGGTAGGTACCTACCTAACAAATGGGAACTCCGAAATCTTTGGATATTTTTTGTACGAGAGAACAAGAATTATGCAAAGCTATTTTCACTAGTTGATGTGCTCAATTAGAGTTTCACTAACAAAAAACGATTACCTACTTAAACACTGACTTACGATCTTTTACGCCCCGCCGACCCAATCAACTGTACTTATACTAACGCCTTTTATTAAACAACGTGCTCCTTTTGATTTCCTGGAAATCTAGGGATATTTAAGACCACTTTTTACTTAAATAATGAATGATTTAGAAAGAAAGAAAAGAAAGAAAGAAAAAATGTTTATTTGGCACCAAATTACATGCACTTAAAACCTACACAATATTTAACTTATTCTAATACAAAACAAAAAATATATATATACAATCTAAAAAAATAATTATAATTTTGGTACCAAATTGGGCTCCGCTCAGTAAAGGCAGTGACGGCGCAGAGCTCGTCACGGCGACTGGTATTCTGCGGAGTCCATTTGCAGAGGAAAAGAAGGCGCATAGCCTCAGCACACAGACAGCCGACGCATACTTATAGATTATGACAATGTGTGACTCAATTACACTGGCCTTCCCGCAACTTCGCCCGCGTATAACATACAGTAGGGGGCAGAATGTTAAGTACCGGTATTCTTACTTCAGCTTTTGCAAGTTTAATAAATATTTCTTGTATTTTACACGGAAAGTAAAAACTGTTGCAGAATTTCTAATAGGTGGGGGAATATTGTTCCAGCACTTTGTTGCAGAGTATCGGAAACTACCCCGGAATGCAGCGGTTTTGTGTGTGGGGTACGTGAGACGATCGGCAACTCGTGAGTTTCGCTGGGTGAAAGTTAGCTTGTCAAAGAGATATGATGGATTCCGGCTCCTGATGATACCAAATAGCAAACCCGCGAAATGCACTGCACGCCGCGACTCCATATTCATTAGATCACTCTTGTTTAGATACGGAGTTACGTGTGCCCTACGGGGAATCGGGAAACAAAACCTTGCGCAGGAGTTTTGGACTCGTTGGATGAGATTCTTGGTTCGACCTAGAAGGCATCCGCTGATCGCTGTATCTGCATAGTTCAGCTTGGATAATATTAATGACTCGCACAGATTAATTCTAAGTTCAACATTCAGGTATTGCCTTATCTGATAAAGCACTTTCAATCGATAGTAGCACTGTTTGACAATGTTGACTATGTGGCTTTCGAACTTTAAATGACTATCAAATAGGACACCCAGATTCCGAGCTTTACATAACTAATCAATGAAAATTATATAATAAGTGGAATATGTATATACCCTTAAAGTTACAGGAAATCAAAAGGAGTAGGTACCTATATTAAACTCAAAATCCATGTTACTTTGTTACATAAACTTGTACTTACCTATCTATACTTCTATTACTAATATTATAAAGCTGAAGAGTTTGTTTGTTTGTTTGTTTGTTTACTTGAACGCGCTAATCTTCGGAACTACTGGTCCGATTTGAAATATTCTTTCAGTGTTAGATAGCCCATTTATCGAGGAAGGCTATAGGCTACAACATCACGCTATTATCAATAGGAGCAGAGCAATAATGAAAAATGTTGCGAAAACGGGTTTTCACGCATACGAAGTCGCGGGCACAGCTAGTTCAAACATAATTTAGTAGTATGTTTGTATGTTAGGAAACTTTACTGTATTGACAACTGTAAACTTCAAACCCACTGAGTAATAAAATTCTTACTCGTATTGATATGTACGCAAAGTTGTAACTATGTTCAGTTCGCGCCGATGGATATTGGCAATTTTAAGTTTCAAGAATTTTTTTTCTGAACTTTTTACGACGATTACGATTTTTATCTACAGTTAGCCTCAAATAGGGATTCGTTACTTAGGCAATTTTGTACAATAAGGTACTTGATACAAATAAGGCCTACGTTCTAATAAGGCCTATGCATCACAAAACACAGATAAATAAATCCAACCGGGATAATACTTCAAGGACACGTACTCATATGCCCTATAACCCGGTAGAGTGCAAGAGCGTCCTGATCCACGATCCCAGTACCAATTGGCACGCGTTCTTCTAAGGTGGTGGGTGATTTCGTGCTGTCTTATAAAAATCTGGCGATTTCATCTTAAATTTTCGGTAAAATGACGCTGTTTTAGATTAAGCTTTTCTTGGTAATCGTTTCTAAATATTTCTTACTAGCTAATAATTACCTTAATTTGTACTACTGGCTATAGATGCATTATTTGTAAATTTTTAAAGACAACAAGAGCGAGATATCTACTAAGGCCTAGGCCTCATTTCAGCATGGTAGGCCATATTAGATACTTATGTTAACACCTGATTACGGACAAATTCATTAAACTAAATGAGTAAAAGAGTAACTAATATTTATTTAATAAGAATGTTACTAACAGCACAGAAAAGAAAAAGAAAACAGAGTCGAAAACCCTGTAAAAAAAAAAGAAAAAAAATACAAAATCAATAAAAAAATAAGAAAAAAGCCGTATGTATAATTCTAAAGGAAAGAAGAATAAAAGCTGGTATTATCATGCCTGTCTCCAACACGAAGTAGCAGATATGCGACCATAAAGGACTGCTTTTGGTGGTATCACAAATATTGTGTAGGAGTTCGTAAAGATGATTTAGAAGCCTTTTTATGCACTGGTTCTAATAAAAATAGAGATCTCATTTTGTTTATAAAAATTCAAGACTAAATGATATTCCTAAACTGATTTATTTAAAAGGTTTTATGTGTAGGCCTTATTCGAACACGGTGTTTTAATAAGCCCTATACAAAAAAATTATATTGTTTGTTTTTGATAATTTTTTCAATAATATATGTAAGGAATCATTACTTTGTTACTATGAATATTTAATTTTATCTATAATGTATGTATAATTCTTAATAAGTGGAAATTAAGTTTATCTAGAGATATACAGTATATTTCTGTTTACTAGTTATGTAACATTTTAATAACGCAAACAAATCGACGTGTTTAATGTTATAAGACCACATTTTGTTTAATACAACCTCAATTTTAAGGTCTAGAGGCATTTGAATCATATAGGCCTTATTCCGTGTAGGTGATTTATTAAAGCCAAAATCAGTGGTTTCGTAATTTGCTTATTTTGAAGAGATTTAGTTAAAAATTGTGTTATTTTTGTAATATTGCTAAAGTTAAAGGATGGAAGAAGTTAATTAACCTTGTTTTTGTTGATTGGCGTAAATATTTATTAAAATATAAGCATTTAAAGTTAGGTAGGCCTTATTTGTATCAAGTACCTTATTTGGAAATAATCGCTGAGGATCGCCAAGGTGCCTATAATATGCAATAGTTATATCGGTTCTAAGGCCCGATTCGACCAAATTTTTATCCGAGAATAGCTTCTGGTATAACTGGCACATTGACAGTTTCAGTACCTTTAGGAAATATTTCAAAATTGACGATTTATTCTGAGATTAATATTAACTCTTGTTTGGTCGAATCCACCCTTAGTCACATACGGGTTCCCTACTTGTGTTCGAAAGTTGATAGTTCGATTTTTATTATACCGAACACGCTGTGTCGGTACTTCAGTTGTGCGATATTTTATTGTATCGATGCTTTATTGGTGCGATATAACGTTTGTGCGAAAAATTCTGTAGTGAAAAACCCTACGGCGATTGGTCATTACTTCGATAATTTATTCCTTCGATAGTGATATCGGTTCGAAATGCCTACTAAGTCTTAAAATAGTCCTGTGATTTAACTAAATATCATGCCTACCTACATATCTTCATTCAATCAATTAGGAAGACAGGCAATAAATTAACAACACATTAAATAATCATTTATATATGTCACCGTAAAATTGTGAATTCCGTCAAATTATAATCTGACGTAGTAAAACACACAGCGTGTTCGGTATAATAAAAATCGAACTATCAACTTTCGAACACAAGTAGGGAACCCGTCACATACAGATCTCAACAATCAAAGATAGCTCAACTACACAGAACTACGGCTGTACAAAGTTCGGTAAGTTCGGTGTCATTGTCAGTCGACCTTGTTTGCAAGATTGTCAATGTCTATTGACGCGGTCTTAAAAGTTTCATATTGGTTTTCCCACACATTTCTGTGGTAGCCGGGTCTCGTTATTAGTTTATAACTCAACCGAAGATTCTTGTTCGAATATACTTCGGGTAGTTTAGAATTTATTTACACGAGAATTTATTTTTACGTAACTACTATCAATGCAATATCCGAAAGTATCGGATTTAACTTACATTACTTATTATATTTGCAAATAAGAGTCATGTGTCACAACTGCGGCGCTCATATACGTAAAGACTTGTTCATCAACTCGCACGAGTCAAACTTGTGAGCGCGTGCGAGTTGAGCCCGGGTATACATACAATAATTATTAAAATTCTGGGTTCCATTTTGATTCAAACGAAAGCAACTTTTTGTGGAAAAAAGAGCCCACGTAAAATACTTTTAATTTAATAAGCAACTTTATATAATTTAATAAGTTGAATCAAATTTAATATATTTAATTTAATAAGCTATCTAATATCTATCTATCTACACTATTTAAGTATACAGTATGTATGTGAGCGTCCTATTTAGCATACGGAATACAAACAAACCAAAGACAATAATTGTCTTGGCTTTGTTATTGTATCCAGTTTCCCTGCTCTACCAAAATTTCCATAATGTGAACAAAACTTGGCCCTTGTTAGTACAAAGAAGTCTAATAATAATGTGAACTTGTAAGTATTAATATACTTGTTGAATGCTCAGATTTGAGCCCCAGACTGTAAACGAATTTAATAATGTGACATTGATATACAAAATTAGTAATATCTCTTTACTATCCTACTAATATTAATGGGAATGTTTGTGTGTTACTCTTTCACGCAAAACTCCTGAACGGATTTTGTTAAAAACTTACAGTATTATTGTATAAACATGAGAATAGATTGAAAGTATTTAATCGTTATTAAAATGTTGCTTATCAAACTAAAGCAGTCGCCCGGCAAGCGGAAGATCGTGGGTTCGATTCCCGACTTATTTATTTATTTATTTATTTATGTGCGTGTGTAGCTTTATTAACAGTCGATAGCACATCAAATTATAAATTCCTGATGCAAAATAGCTCTTATTGCAATTACGTACGACGCACTGTAGCACCTTAGGGCCCTCGCCCAGGCGCCACGACGACTTTTCGTTCGCGTTAGTCGCATTTGCAACGCATTACAAAAGCGATGCCAACGCGCTACTAACGCGCTACAGCAGCGCGACTGTACGATGCAAACGCGCGACCGTGTTGGACGACATCGGGTCTCCCGTTCTCTCGAACGGAGTGAGGCCTCAGCCTCGAATTTAGCGGGCAGCGGGGCGGCGGCGGTAGCGGCGCGGGAGCGGCAGGATCTTATGCGTAAAATCAAATAAACCGGTTCTCGAAAACAGCGGCGCGGGAGCGGGCAACGAGCGGGCAGCGCACTCCTTCTTTTTCCCACAATAAATCGAGCGTTAGGAATAAATTTGAATCGAAATAAAATTGTCGCCGTTGTTTCAGACATTTCGTTTGCGAATAAAAACAAATATCTCGACAATACAACTCCGAACACAACACTTCGCCGCTAAAGCGCCGCGCGAGCTGCCCGCTTGTTTCGAGAACGGGTCTGCGTTGCCCGCCCCGCTCCCGCGCCGCTGCCCGCTAAATTCGAGGCTGAGGCCTGAGGGTTACTGATGTTTGGTTCTGTCGCGACAGAAGCGCGACAGTATTGCGTTTGCATCGCGACAGAAGCGCGTTTATGTGGACGAGGGCACACAGCTAGCGACCGCATTGCGACTGTATCGATGCGAACGCGCGACAGAATCGCTACTGCATCGCTGCAAAAAGTCGCTGTGGGCGAGGGGCCTCCTTATACCTATCTACTTGTTGTAGCATAATAATAGAAGGTGATTTATCGTTAGACTAAACATTATTAGTAATGCAATGCTTTATTCGTTGCGCCTAATTGGTGTATTTCAGAAATACGATACTACGAAACAAAACAAAAATAAGTTAGTATTTGGTATTGTTTACGATTAGATAGTTCTTTTTTTTTCTATGGAAAGTTATTGCTTGAGAAAGCAGATAATTATCATGTTTTTTGTCGTCTTTTTGTTAGACTATTGCATTATTTCTACGTTTATTGTGTAAAAAATACCTAGAATTGCTGACAGAAACGTACGAATGCTATCAAATATCGTTGTTTGGAATTCTGGAAATCATTTTCTTGAAGTTTCAATTCTTTGAAGTGAATGCAGTATGCATTGCAACTTGTGTACAAGACAGTTGTGCGTTGGCGTATTTTGAGACATCGCCAAACTTGGCAGTTGAACTACCGTGTGACTGCATATTAGCCAAGTATTTGAGTTACTAGCATTGAAACAGCTTAGTGGCAAATTTAGGTCACTTCCTAGCTAGGTCGGCATGCTAGTGTTTATAAAACGCTTCACTGCAGATTGTATATGTCAAGCTCATAATTACAAATTCCAAATAAAAAACAATGGATAACCAACCTTAGTAGGTAATACACAACAATTTCTTTAGTATGACTAATTTAATTATTTGTGGTGTATAAATTACTAAAATTCTTCTAGATAAGGCAAGCAAAATCATTAACTAAGTATATGCATAGGATTCACAATAATCCAGTGATTGAAAGAGACTTAAATATCATCCCTTCATAATGTTTTAACCACGACGATCGCGATGTCACGGCTTATTATGTAAAAAGGTTTGTGTTCTGAAAAAGTCCTTCCTGAGAAACACAAGTCATTAAGGCTTTCCGTGGAAAAAACCTTTTTGCTCACAATCTGACTAAATGGGTACGGACAGATGAGATCTGCTGAGGAACGTGCTTCCCTGAACACGTATTTACTCGTCGTCTGTGAAAATGTGAATACGATGAAGTAAGAAGTTAAAGGGTTCGCGCGCACGGATGACTTTTGTCGCCGTAACTTTTTTGAAGTCCATAGAGATATATGGAGGTGCGCGTTCGTAGCGACGTGACAGTGACAGAAACTATTTACATTTTCCATACATCTACAATAATCTATTCTAATTCTAATCTACATCTTCTATTAATCTACAAATGTCACTGACTCATTAACTCACTCATCACAATCTCAGAAACTACAAGTGCTAGGAGTCTCAAATTTTGCATGGGGGTTTCTTTTAGAACGTAGGTGCTCACTAAGACGGGATTTTACAAAATTGAAACCCATCTATGTGCGGAAACGTCACGAAATCTGAATTTTCGCTGACCGCCCCACTGTTCAGGGCTGACATTTGACAAACAAATAGTTATGTCTTTTTTAAACGACTTGTAATTCAGAATCCTAAGGTGAAGAAGCTTTCCGAGCTTGGTTAATTATTAAAAGCTTGCTTCTAATGAGTTATTGGAGTTGATTGCTGAATCAGAGTAAGTACTTACTTAAGTAAGCCCTCGAGCGATCACGTGGCTCTGAAGTAATGGAGCTTCAGAGTGGTTTATTATCTAATTCAAACATTGAAAAGTTAAACACTGTGCAGCGTATAAATAATAGGGTTGTCAGAAACCCTATCGTATCGTATGAGAAAATCTTTATCATTATTTTCATACAAATGCGTTTAGGTATTACATACAGTATTAAATTTTGGTATATTTTATTGATTCATAATAAATTAAATGATCAAAACATAACCCTCCTTCTGGCGCAGTCGGATACAAAATACCTAATGGTCACCGTACTTAATGGTACTAAGACTGAGTTGCACCACCTAACTTTAACCGTGACTATAACGATAACCGGTGCTTTTTGTATAGAGTTTGACTGATTTTTGACGTTTGTCAAAGTTAAGTTTAAGTTATATGGTGCAGCCCAGCCTTAGATTTCATTATAGGGTGTTAACAATCTTGTTTACTGTTTTTTATTCCTTTTTAATGCTTGCATCTGCTCGCCAAAAATGGATAAAATTTTTGTTATTTTTAGCTGAACTTAAATAATAACTTAAGTAACTTAATACTAGAAGCGCTGAAATCAGCCCCCCTAGACAAAACGCACTTTTTGATCGAATCGAAAATCAAATTCCATACAAAAAAGGGGCTTTTCGACCACTTTTCGACTGGTTTGCGATTATAATTTGCACTTTGTCTAGACCCACAGGACGATCTCTGAAACATTATGGGTACAAAGAAAATCTTAGGATTTCCGAGTAACAGGTAGATTCTGATATCCTACTAATATTATAAATGCGAAAAGTTTGGATGTCGGGATGTCTGGATTGTTGGATGTCTGGATGGATGTTTGTTACTCTTTCACGCAAAAACTACTCAACGGATTTTGATGTAACTTTGCAGTATTATTCTTTATAACCCAGAATAACATATAAGCTATAATTTATGACGATCTGTGACAAACTAAATTTCTCGCGGGTGAAGCCACGGGCAAAAGCTAATAAAAATATAGCTTTTAAAATTGTCTGGCGTTAAGAGTTGCTTCTCGATCTAAATTAAAAAAACAAAAAAAAAATGATGTAAAAAACCAAAAACAACCCTAGATTAATTGTATCAGCTAAGAGGGAAAGTAAACAGTGAGTGCAATTTTTATCGTGATAGGGCTTGTAATTGCCCCCCTCCTTCCATATCGAGTGGATACTTTATAAGTTTTAAAAACATTTCATACCAGAATAGTGCATTTATTACACTAGTTTTTTTTAATTTACCTCTTCAATGTAATTATTATCAAAACAAGTAGGTACCTAGATTATAGATGAACTTACTCGAAAGGCCGACTGGCCGAGTAAAATTTTGCCAATTCAAATGTTTACCTCCATTTTGGACAGTTAAGTATTTTTGTATCTATTTCTAAATATCGCGGAGCTGGTCGTTGTGGATATTTTTTGGGAAAGCCCTTTGTCCAACTGTGATTTAAACGAACGAAAGTATTATCAATTTTGCGACGTACCTAAGTATCAAACTTCAGCTATTTGTCTTATAGATTTTTAATATTTTCTGGTCTCCAAATGTGTCATAAAAGTATTTTAATAAACCAGTAACATTGGTGTTCAAAACAATCTAAAATTAGTCTAGACAGTTTCCAACAAACACTGACTGCAGGTCCAAGCAATAAACAATCACAGTTTATTTCTTTTGTTGGTCGCAGCTAGAGCAACCAAAATTTTAATAGTGAATCGGACATGATTAAAATTACTACTATCCGTTCGCTTTAAGTTTGCCGCTGGCGATATGACGTCACTCGAAGGGAAGCGTCTGTAACTTTATCAAACTATATTTAAAATATTTTTTATTTATTATTATTGATAAAAATTGTGTATTTGCGTAAAATAAGACACATTAATTGCGTTTAATCACTAACTCATTGCGTTTAATCGCGGTTGGGAGAGGGGACGCGCATTCCACGGACCGGCAAACTTAGCGCGAACGGGTAGTACCTACATACATTTTATAGGTATATAAATAAGAACGATCACTAAATAGCACATTAGTTCCGATAATAAGTGCAAACCGATAGCACTACAACAAAAAAAATCCCTGGGAAACAGATTCCTAAACTAATTTATAAAACCGACCATTTTAATGTAAGTTGCAAAGCTCACTCATTTTCAATATTTTTCTTTGAAAAATTGAACCTCAAGTGACTTCAAACGCGTATTTTCATTTAAACTGCATAGCACGAGCTGGAGAATTAGCCTGACTTCGTGCTATAGTGCCGAATTGTTTTGGTAGAATGTGAATAGTTCCATGACAAACAACGCCTGCACTAGCAGTATCGCTCTGAAACTCTATTATCGCTATTAAGCATCGAAAGGTACGTTCTATTTGGAGAAGCTTTAAAAGCTAGTAAAAAGTAACACCATTGACTGATGATGGCCGATTGACAATAAGAAAACATGAAAACGAAATATTAATATTTTCCATTCAATAATACATTTTGTTTCATTCTCTAGGATTGCCCAAACAGTTCCTACTTTTACATGTAAGAGCTTATTGTTATAGACCTATTCGTACTAAGGCCCTTTCCGGCTCTCGGACCGTCCAAACTAGGACAAATCCCGGGAATACCCGACATATGGCATCTCTACTCATTCCGACCGTAATAACAAAGTACAAGATTAAACAATCCCAACTCACATTTTCATTCTTGTTTCTCTGAGTGGAACATTTTAAATTTTATTTTCTACCCTACTTAATTCATAACAAGGTACTTTTGTAGTTCTTTTGAAACATTTTATAGGTGAATTATAACATAAATTATATTATTATTAAAATTTATGCAAATGGATGCACATACAAGTAGGCATAATAAATAAATACATTTTACATGCGGTATGCATGCACAATCACATGTTTAATAATTATTTATCGGAGAGACATTTCTTCGAAAAATGTGTTTAAAATGTGTAATTTGATATGTAATGAAGCATATTCCGTGATTTTTACAAATTGTTGCTTTTTTTTAAATATTAGTAAATAAGGTAGCAGGAAAGCGCTGGACGCAGGCCGCTACCAACCAGGCAACATGGAAAGCATTGCTGCCGCACAATTTATAAACGCAGTAAGTAACATGTGAACAGTTTCGAGAAAAACGCGATCAAAGTTGAAATTTTATTTTGGGGTGTCTACAATTAGTTACGCAAATATTTGTAAAAAAAAATATATGGGCTTATAGAGCTAAACTCAAAGTTTATTTTGATATGAGGTTTTTGTATTTTAATTAATATTTTGTATTTAAAATTATTAAAAAACTGTTTATGTTATGGATTAACTAAGTTTTCGTTCGATACTTACTACCCATGAATGCAGTATGATTGTTCCTTACTGCGTTTATCAGTAGTTTTCGTTACTTACGGTACATGTGTTAAATGATTGATTTAAATTTTAGTTCTTACAACGTAATATATGCGCCGTATCTTTACAACTTACTGCATTTATGAGTGGGAGTGTGAATCAAAATAATTTATCAAAATTTTAAATGCGCAGTAACAATACAATTATACTGCGCTTATTATAAGCCAATAACGCTTTCATGTTGAACTTTCCCAAATGACCAAGGGGTAAATGAAACAAGTATTACAAAATAATTGCTGAGATCGCTTGTTATTCAATCAAAAATTAAGATATAGCACCCACTTTTAGATCTTAAGGTTTTTGTATTTTAATTAATATTTTGTATTTAAAATTATTAAAAAACTGTTTATGTTATGGATTAACTAAGTTTTCGTTCGATACTTACTACCCATGAATGCAGTATGATTGTTCCTTACTGCGTTTATCAGTAGTTTTCGTTACTTACGGTACATGTGTTAAATGATTGATTTAAATTTTAGTTCTTACAACGTAATATATGCGCCGTATCTTTACAACTTACTGCATTTATGAGTGGGAGTGTGAATCAAAATAATTTATCAAAATTTTAAATGCGCAGTAACAATACAATTATACTGCGCTTATTATAAGCCAATAACGCTTTCATGTTGAACTTTCCCAAATGACCAAGGGGTAAATGAAACAAGTATTACAAAATAATTGCTGAGATCGCTTGTTATTCAATCAAAAATTAAGATATAGCACCCACTTTTAGATCTTAATATACCAATCTAATGAAATAAAGACTCGGTCGTTCGTTTCGTCCACTGCTGGACAACGGCCTCCCCCAAGGATTTCCACAAAGACCGGTCCTGTGCCGCTCGCATACAGGCACCTGCCGCGACCTTCACCAGATCATCGGTCCACCTAGTGGGAGGCTTGCCCACGCTGCGTCTTCCAGCTCGTGGTGGCCACTCAAGAACTTTCCTGCCCCAGCGGCCATCAGACAACTTATATTGTCTCCAATCTTCAGAAGAGTGGGTACAACATAGCATTTGACATGATTTTTGTCTTGTCCATTAAATACCCATTTGTTGAGAGGCTCGTTTGAGGCAATCGAGCATTGAGCTTAGATCCTCCACGGTCTCAGCCATGATTACGATATCGTCCGCGAATCAAAGATGGGTGATGTACTCGCCGAAGATATTTATTCCCAATCCGCTCCAGTCCAGAAGCTTGAAAACATCTTCCAGGGTGGTAGTGAACAGTTTTAGAAATATGACATCTCCCTGTCTGACCCCTCGCTGCAACTGGAGTCCTGATCCCGGAGACGGACTGACATTGTGGCGTTTTCGTACAAGCCCTTCAACGATTATAAATATCTATAGTAAATTTGGCACCGTTGGAGAGACTGTAGCTTGAAGAGAGAAGTCTTTCTCATAGACCACAAATGCCAGACAAAGTTGCTGATTATTCTCCTCAGTTTTCTGCCATAGATAAGTATGTGGTCTAATCGTACTAAAGCCTTATCGGAAACCGGTTTGTTCGGGAGGCTAGATGTCGCGTGAAACCATTCGTGATGACTCTCAAAAACAGAATCAGAAGTGAGATGGGTAAAAAATAAATTCTTCAACAAGGTTTTGTTGCCTTTTTTGAAGAAGAGTATCACCACACTTCTGTGCCATGCCATAGGCGTTTTTCCCTCAAGGATGACAGAATCGAATAGCTTCTAAAGAGCCTTTAGTACCGGCGTTCCGCCTGCTTTCAGAAGCTCAGCCGTGATTTCATCATCGCCCGGTGCCTTGTTGTTTTTCAGCTGTTTGAGAGCCATTCTAATCTCGTACAGACACGTCCGGGATATCTTCGGTAGGATAGTGTCGGTTCAATCTAGCTCTTGGGTCTTCGGCTAGATTTGTGACAGGTTTTCAACTTCTTCCAATAACGTAAGAGTCAGTCACTGCGTTCATAACATGTTAACACCTAGGCAGCACTCTGACAATCCTTAGTATGTACGCAGTATAATTGTAATTACTGCATTTATATTAAGTACGAGTTATCTGTTTTTCCTATGGAAACATAATATCAGTGTGTGTTTAAGTGGAATTACTGCACATATACTATGTGCAAGGTGAACTTAACAATTGTAGAAACATAATAAGAATGATGTAATTGGTACATACTGCACTATTACTGTGTAGCAAATTAAGTAAGCGCGAGTATTCACGTAATATTAAGTTATTATGTGCTCTTACTGCTAACATAGTATGTGAGTATAGGAACCCTAGGTGTAGTGTGTAGTGTGACCTAGGTGTTACCTACTTTTTATTTACTATTATTTTTACTATTGTATGAATAAATTTATTATGGAATTTATTTATTTAAATGAAACAAGTCTCACTGTAATCGGTTATAATTTACGGTTTTACAATATTTACAACAGTACTAAAATTACACAAATCAAAACAAGTGAATGCAAAGGTGCGCGCGGAGTGAGTCGTCGTCCCGTGGCTCGTCGTCCTTTTATATGCGTGGAAGTGGAGGTGGCGTGCAGCAACAAAATGTTGCGGCCATCTTGAAGATGCGGGTATGGACACTGCCCACTCGTGACGTCGATCGGGCCCGACGGGGCGCTAAACAAAAGCGCACGCGCAGCCATGTTGCGTGCGGTCGAGGAGGCGTGGCTTAAGACAAAAGCGCGCACGCATCCATATTGTGCGTAGGCGGAGCGCAGGCCGGCGCGCTGTCGTAGCTATGCGTAGATGGTGAAATCGCCTGATCATCATGCCACTTTAGGCGCTGGCGCAAGATGATAAGCGGTAGCGGAAGAGGTAGCGGATCAGTACGCTACAATACTCCCCCACCGAGACCGTGACTACGGTCGATAGTGGTTCGGGAATCTAACCGTTCTTCCACTTTTGGTTGTTCTGACCGTTTCAGGGTTGGTGCTCGATTTCGGTGATGACCTTATTTGCTCCTCTGTGTTTTCTATATACGCTGGCTTCAGTCTGTCTATTGTTACAGTCAGTGTTTTTCCTTGCGTTTCGATGTCGAAGGTCTTTGTTCCTCTGCGCAGTATTTTGTATGGGCCCAAGTACGTAGGTTGCAGCGGTTTGTGGAGGGGGCCCTGGCGAAGGAAGACATGAGTTGAGGTGTTAAGGTCCCTGGGAACATAAAATGGTCTATTTGAGTGCCTGGAAGTTGGTTGAGGCGTGAGCTTTGAGATGTGCTCACGCAATCTGGTAGCGAAATCGGAGATGGAGATCACGCTGTCTGGAATTGATGATGAGGAGAAGAACTGGCCTGGAAGACGTAGTGGCTCGCCAAATACCAGCTCTGCTGCAGAAGACTGAATATCCTCCTTCCATGCACTGCGGATGCCCAATAGTACTAATGGTAATACCTCAGTCCAGTTAGTTGTTGCATGGCAGGTAATTGCTGCCTTTAACTGACGATGCAGCCGTTCGACGAGGCCATTAGCGGCTGGGTGGTATGCTGTTGTGGTGTGATGCGAAGCCCCAAGTGTTGCAGCGACTGACTTGAATAGTTGGGACTCGAATTGCCGACCACGGTCGGTGGTGATATGTTCCGGACAACCAAAACGGGCTACCCATCCAGAAATGAATGCTGCTGCACAGGTGTCGGCTGTCATATCGGATAGTGGGTACGCCTCAGGCCAACGAGTATATCGGTCGACTATTGTGAGACAGTACCTGAAGTTGTTGGATACGGGTAGTGGACCGACCAAGTCCATGTGTACGTGCCTGAATCGCGCAGTAGGTACCTTGAAGTTGCCTGTTGGTGATGTGGTGTGCCTTGTGACCTTACTACGCTGGCATTGCTGACAAGTCTTTGCCCATTGTCGACAATCCCGTCGCATGTTTGGCCATACAAACCTCTCAGCCACTGAGCGGACTGTCGCTTTTATACCTGGGTGACTGAGGTTGTGTATCAGGTGAAATACTTGTCTCCTGTATGCTGGTGTGATGTATGGCCTGTTTCTGTCCATTGAAGTGTCACAGTAGACGTACGTGTCCCCCATCTGTACTCGTTGGAGTCGCAGGCTAGTGCTGCCCTGCAATAGGTCCTGTAACTCCTGATCGGTTTTTTGGTCACGAGCGAGGGATTGGTAATCAAGTGGGTTTGGCATAATGATCTCTTCGACGCGAGATAGCGTGTCAGCGACGACGTTCTCTTTGCCAGGGACGTATCTGATGTCAGTGGTGAATTGACTTATATAGTCCAAATATCTAAACTGTCGTGGAGAGCACTTATCACGACGTGTGCTGAAGGCGAAAGTTATAGGCTTATGGTCAGTGTAGACGCTGAAGGTCCGGGCTTCGACCATGTATCTGAAATATCGTATAGCCTCGTAGATACTTAACAGCTCTCTATCGTATGGACTATACTTTCTTTGTGGGGTGCTTAGTTTTCTAGAAAAGAAAGACAATGGTTGCCATCCTTCACCTTTACGCTGCTGTAACACCGCCCCAATGGCTACGTCTGAGGCATCAGTCTGAATGGCTAATTCTGTTGTGGAGTCTGGATGTGCCAATAGTGCTGCCTGAGCAATGCTTGTTTTGCAGTCATTGAAGGCGTTTTGTAGCTCTGTAGTCCAGTCAATTGGATGTGAGCTCTTGACTTTGGGGCCAGCTAATAATGCGTTCAGGGGTGCTTGTGTTGGTGCGGCCTTAGGTATAAAACGTCGATAAAAGTTCATCATACCTAAGAACCTCCTGAGCTCTTTGACGGTTTTGGGTACTGGGAACTCCTGGATCGCCTGGACTTTCGAATCCAGAGGACGTATGCCATCTGCAGAGACTGAGTATCCAAGGAAAGTTACCTCAGGTTGGCCGAAAACGCATTTGTTGATGTTGATGAGGACGCCGTAATCTGATAGCCGTTTGAATATCTGTGACAGGTGCTGACGGTGCTGGGTTTCTGAGCTGGAGTACACCAATATGTCATCGATATACCCGTAGCAAAAGTCGAAATCCTTGAGAGCCTCGTCTATGAACCTTTGGAAGGTCTGGGCAGCATTTCTGAGGCCAAAGGTCATAAACGGGAACTCGAACATGCCAAATGGAGTTGTTATCGCCGTTTTGGGTATATCCTCATGAAAGACCGGTATTTGGTTGTAGGCCTTAATTAAGTCTATAGTACTGAAGACCGTTTTACCCGCCAGCTGGTAAGCAAAGTCCTGGATGTGAGGTACTGGGTACCTGTCTGGTACTGTACGTGCGTTCAGTGCTCGGTAGTCGCCGCACGGTCGCCAGCCGTCATCCTTTTTACGAGCTAGATGTAGAGGGGAAGACCATGCGCTTTCTGATCTGCGAGCTGTGCCGTTCTTCAACATCTCATTGAACTCAGCTTTGGCGATCTTGAGCCTAGCTGGGTCAAGACGGCGGGGACGGCTGGATACCGGCGGTCCTTGCGTCGTCTTGATGTAGTGGACTGTATTGTGCTTGGGTTCAATAGGCTTACCAGCTGGTCGGGTGATGTCAGGATACTCTCGGAGTAGGGTTTGGTACGGTGAGTCGCTGGTTATGGTACGTACCGAAGATATAGACTGTGATGGGACTCGGTGCGCTGCGGTAACAGTAAGGTGGGTAACAGCATCTACTAGGCGTTTTTGTCGGCAGTCTACTAGTAGATTGTAATGGCTTAGCATATCTACGCCTATGATTGGCTTAGTGACTTCAGCGATGATGAAACGCCAAGTGAAGGCTCGCCGTAGGCCAAGATCTAAGGTGAGATTAATATACCCGTAAGTTGAGATGACTGTTCCATTAGCTGCTACCAATTCAAACTTCGATTTGGATTGTTGTGGGACGCGAACAGCTGATCGTGGATAGACGCATACATCAGAGCCTGTATCGACTAAATATTGTACCTTCGTCTTTCGATCAGTTATGAACAGGCGACCTTGTGAAGTTTGGCAGATGTCAACGGCCGCTACTGACTGCCCTTCTAGTTTTCCGACTGGAACTGGCATGGTTGCTCGCACTTCTTCGCCCTTTTTCCAAACTTGTAATGGTACCAGCAGAAGCGGTGCCCTTGTGACCGCTGACGTGAGTTAGATCTGGATCGGCTATGGCTTCTGTTGTTAAAAGAATTAGTTTTCTTTACCTGCATAGCCAATATTTCGACTTGCCGAGTCAATGCAGCCACCTTTTCCTCTAATGCCGTTGTATGTGCGCTGGGTGCGACGCTGGCAACGTGCGAGGTGCTCGGGGCAATGTCATTTACCCGATCTGCCAGGTCTGCTACGTCGTCCAGGTCACTCTTTGGCTGTGAAGCAACAATCGTTTGAACATTAGGAGGTAGCCTACTAGTCCAGACCGTGCGCAAAAAGTCATCTGGTACTTGTGGTCCTGCCAAGCTGCGCAAATGTCGCAAAAATTGACTAGGTTTCCTGTCACCTAGCTCCTCATGTTGCATTAGCTGCAGGGTTTTCTTCTCGTGCGACAGCGAGATGCGTTTAATTAATTCTGTCTTAAGCTTGTCGTACTTGTTATTAGTTGGCGGAGAAATTATGACGTCTTTAACGATACGTGCATACTCTTGATCGAGTTGACCAGTGACAAAATGGAATTTAGTGAGGTCGGCAGTAATGTTAGATAATAAAAATTGGCTTTCTACTTGCGCGAACCAAACTTCCGGCTCCTCTGGCCAGAATGGTGGAACTCGAACTCCAACTCGGTAGACGTCTTGACCGCTTGCACTTGGACCACCGCCTAACGGGACGTTGTTTTCTTTCTGCATCTTGACGTCTTCTTGATCTTGATGCTGCCGATGGTCTCGAACTCCGGTAGAAACTTGCTCGTTTGTCGTGGGTCACCAGTATAGGAACCCTAGGTGTAGTGTGTAGTGTGACCTAGGTGTTACCTACTTTTTATTTACTATTATTTTTACTATTGTATGAATAAATTTATTATGGAATTTATTTATTTAAATGAAACAAGTCTCACTGTAATCGGTTATAATTTACGGTTTTACAATATTTACAACAGTACTAAAATTACACAAATCAAAACAAGTGAATGCAAAGGTGCGCGCGGAGTGAGTCGTCGTCCCGTGGCTCGTCGTCCTTTTATATGCGTGGAAGTGGAGGTGGCGTGCAGCAACAAAATGTTGCGGCCATCTTGAAGATGCGGGTATGGACACTGCCCACTCGTGACGTCGATCGGGCCCGACGGGGCGCTAAACAAAAGCGCACGCGCAGCCATGTTGCGTGCGGTCGAGGAGGCGTGGCTTAAGACAAAAGCGCGCACGCATCCATATTGTGCGTAGGCGGAGCGCAGGCCGGCGCGCTGTCGTAGCTATGCGTAGATGGTGAAATCGCCTGATCATCATGCCACTTTAGGCGCTGGCGCAAGATGATAAGCGGTAGCGGAAGAGGTAGCGGATCAGTACGCTACAATTTTTTTTTATTTATAAGCAAAATACCAATGGATTTGCAATACTTACATGTGGTAAATGACTTCATTGTTCCTGTAGTTCTTCGTTTCACTTATGTTATTGCACGTTACGACGCATTATCCAACAATATCGGAGAACATTTCCTCAGTATGACTGAATCGCGACTAACCTGGCGTCGCGGGCGATGTTCGTTTCTGGGCATATCGCGGAGACACGCGCCACGCCCCCGTTTCACATCTATTCCCTTCTATGATCTGAGGGGTGAGGCCTATATTCAGCAGTGGACGTCCTATGGCTGAAATGATAATAAATGATAATGATGATGATGGTGATGATGAAATATAGTCATTGACACTACTATGTAAGTATTTACACATTTACATTTAGGTACATACTGAAATAAAGATTAGTAAAGACTCAATAGGCTAGTTCCCTAAAAAAAAATTTTTAGTCCGTCAATTTTAATTAAAAAAAATATTGGACACGTATATTTTTAATTTTCAATTAAACAAATAATTACAATGTTATAGTGCGTTGAAGTTCCGCGCGACGTCACAAAGTGCTGCACTTTTACGCACTCACTGACGTCACGGCCTTTTCTTTAGAACTTTGGCACGCTTTATCTCTTTACATTTTCATTAGTTTTAAAAAGTTTAAAATAGGTGTCGAGTATTTTTTGATAAGCTAACTGACGGACTAATTAAAATTCTTGCTTTTTTACCCAGGAAACATCCCTATTAAATCTTTAGTATTTTCCTATTTATTTTCCATTTAAATGCGCAAAGAAGACAGAGATTGAGTCACACACTTTAAAAATGCACTAAAGAATATAAATCACGAATGGACAAAGTCTAGAAACATCACAATGCATTAATTTTTCTTCCTTATAACATGCAATCAACCATTAATTAACTAAGCTTAGCTAGAAAAGGTTAGCAGAGCAACGGATTAACTTTGAACTGACCATTTTCCAGGATGTTCAGTGTTTTCATACAGGAACTACTAAAATAAAAAAAATCAAAATCAAAATCAAAAATATTTATTCAGTTTAGACCACAAGTGGCACTTATGAACGTCAATAGAAAATAATAAAAAAAGAAAAAGGTAGCCCTTATGGGGCACTTTACATGTCTCCTTATCTTTTGGGCCCTACCAGCGCTTCGAGACAAACATATGGCAAGTGCTGAAAAGAAACGCCGGAACAAACTCAGTCACCACTTATTGCCAGGAATTATCTAACGGTAAGAATAGTCAAATTTAAGTACATCAAATATGTATGTGCAGACTGAACTGACCACGCATCCTTTGTCATCAATATAGTCTCGAACCTTGTAGAACCTTGTACTAATATAATAATCGTGAAAGTTTCTAGGGATTGCATGTTGAGTTACAGCAGAAGTATAGCACGGATGTATTACCGTTTTATTAAGCTTAAAATATTTAAGAGAAAATTACTTTTATTATTACAAGTTCCCAAAGTTGTAACTTACAAAACTCAGAAGACGGTTAAAAATAGAAATACTCTTTATGTAGGTATGTATGTATTTCGTAACTCTACGTAGCTGCTACAGTGTAACATGTGCTACGACGTAGACCGTAGCACCGTTTCGTAGGCACTCGCTCAAAATTGGGTCTGAGGGCCTAGTGTGAGTTTCAATCACACGTCGTCACTAGTGAGCCCGTAAAAAAAAGACAATAAATGTATGACGGATTGTACAGCGCCTCTAGCGGAAATTTTCAAGAACTAAAATGTTCATATATTTTTTTAACGCGCGCACTAGTGAAAACGTTTGATGTAAACTAAAACTAAGAGCTCTGGACATTGTGAAACTACGGAATGGTAAGCGTTTGGTAGTTTTGGATGTATCTTCTGTTGTCACACATTCCGGTGTCTCAGTGTGAGTGAAAGGGACGGACAGACAGACTATTTTCACTTGATGTGTACCTACTACCTTGTAAAGTAATTCTTAGAACTCTACTTAGGTAATATCTATGTCACCGTAAAATTATGAATTCCGTCAGATTAAAATCTGACGTAATTAAATTACAATCTAACCTAACCTAACCCACTGTTAGTTTACAATCTAACGCGTTATATTATAAACTGACAGATTTCACAATTTCACGTTGACATCTATATTTAAATGCACAAACATGAGTGTTTGTTTACCCAATCGCTAGATTGGATTTGTGTAGTTACTATAAATTAAAATGTGGCAGTTAATGCTAATTAACTGCCACATTTTAATTCGTAACTACACAAACCATGACCTAGATAATATTATTATGAGTATACCCCTAGGAATATCAGTCCCGATAATGTGCAGTAATAACTTTTTGGGATAAACAAGCGGGTATCGAACGAAGTCATGTTTGTAAGCAGAAATTTTATTTAAAACTTGACTTCAATCCCTCGAAGAAATAACTTTAAAATAATGAGTACTTGAGAGGATAACTGCTCAAACTCCTAACGAAATTGTACTAGAACAAAAATCCTTGAATGAACACATTCTCACACTTGACACCAAAACCTCAGTCGTTGGAATATTATAATTCTGGCCTGGATAATATGTGGTATGCTGAGCATTGTAGAAAAGGTCAGAAGGTTCATTGAAAAATAATTAAAAGTATCACTATACTATTCACTGATCACTGTCACACCCCCGCGTGTTAAATAGGTACAAATATTTAAGTGTTATAACGAAAAATGATGAAATGGTGTTGATGTCAATTGATATCGCTGATCTTTACAAGTCACCATAGGCGACTTAGTGTGCTCCTCAACTAAATCACTACTTAACTATTATAAAACAAAGTCGCTTTCCTGTCTGTTTGTCACTAGGTATGCTTAGATCTTTAAAACTGCGCAACGGATTTGATGCGGTCTTTTTAATAGTAGTGATTCAAGAGGAAGGTTTTTAAGTATAATACATTGTACCTGTGCGAAGCAGGGGCGGGACGCTAGTACAAAATATAATACATTCGTTTCATTCACACAATCAGGTTTATTCAAGCGAGCCATATTAATATCCTAACCAAACTGGCAACCATTAACGTAACGTTTAACTAATTTTGGGTATGGAAACTAGTACTTCCTGATCTAAACGGGCGGACCTACTGTTTGTACTTTACTTATTTGTTATTTTCGTTCCGTTCCGCCCCTTGCTGATTCACTCTTATTCTAATAAGGGCATTGTATTCGCTGTCAGAATAGTTATGAAGAACAATAAAAGAGCCCTTTTCAATCATAAACCTCTGTAATAATGGCAATTTTTATGCCCTCACGGTTTTTGCAATTTTGCTTTTAAGCACGGATTACACCACAAGCTGTAAGCTACCTGTGGCCTAATTCAAGTAACAAAACTTCAACGATATGCAAGCGATTTGATTGTTTTGATTTCAATGAGGGTTTTCGCGATTGAAAAATCCGCCAGATGGCAATACGTACGGGAGGTCCAAATTCTGCATGATTGGTGGATTTTGGCATATCTGTCAATGTCATGTCAAAAATAAATAATCAATCATGCAGCATTTGGACCTCGCGTCTACGTATTGCCATCTTGCGGATTTTTCAATCGCGAAAACCCTCATTGTTGCTTTCGCGGGTCCGCGGTGGTTTAATCGGATGACAGCGATTAAATGTCAAATGACAAATCGCTGACTTGCGTCCCTGCGTTCTTAACGAGTAGTCGTCTGTTTTATCAATAGGACGACTTTTAAACGTCAACGACATTTTGACTGTTTCAAAATATGTACCTACCTACATTTAGGCCACTGAGAGCTCTACTGTATGATAGCTTCGGTCTTTTACAAACTCAGTAAACACCCCAGGAAAAAATGCAATTAGATAGTGATGAAATTATTTGGTTCAAAAATGAAAATAGCATTTCTGGTATTGGGTTCGAATCCCACTCGGGGCAAAATGTATGTGTTATGAGCACGAGCATTTACGTAACACGACTTACGAGTATCTATCGACGATATGATTTAATATACAGGGTGTTACTTTGCATTCTTGCCATATTTACAGAGGTAACTATATTACTGATACTGAACACAAATCCATTAAAAAATAATGCCCGAAAATTTCGATTTTTAATTTTGAATATTTTATTTTATCGACAATCTGTTAAACACATCACTAACTATCGTAACGCATGCACATCACTTATGTTAACGATGGCGATGGAGACTTTTTTACTTTTTATTGTATTTTTAAATATCTATTGCAATCTATTGTCTTTAAAATGTCTTTTTGACACTTTTGTAAAAAATTGAGAAATCCATCAATCACAAATCACGTTATAAATAATACAAAAATGACTGAAGTGTATTCAAACAACGAATAATTTAATCAAAATGGTGCTTGGAGTGTCTGCAAGACGTCTTAAATGAAATGCTTGATGACGTACCCTTAGCGTTACACCAAATGCTCTACTACCAGCAGGATGGTGCTCCCCCACAATAAGGACGTCAAGTGCGCGAATAATACGTTTGGTGAACAGTGGATTGGACGAGGGGGTCCAGTAGCTTGGCCACCACGATCCTCGGACCTAACACCAATGGACTATTATTTTTGGAGTGACTTGAAACGACCTGGTATGCGCAGAAGAGATAAAAAGTGTAAACGTGTTACGTGAAAGGATTGTTTCAGCGAAACTGTGAGACAAAACGTTTATGTGTTTCGAAAACTAAAGCGAAATACCTACGCTTCGCCGTGCTAGACTGTGCCTTCATCAGAACGGAGGACACTTTGAACACTTGCTTCGCAGTACGTAAACTTTGTAAGTAGGAACTCGTAAATAAATAATTAATTGTGAATAAGGTGATTTCATTTCATACTTAATTTGTAAAAATCGGGAACAATGTTATAAATTAATTAAAAGCCTAATAATTATTACGTATTTTTGACGGTCCTTAGCCCGTAAAGTAGAAACTGAGAGTAGAAAGGAAAATCTAAAATCAACTGAAGAGTATTTTAAAATAATTATTATGACTGGATAAAAAGGCTGGTACCAGAGCCATAAAACATCACAGATTAATAAGAACTAGGCCACGCCCACTAGGTTTATTCCACTTGCACCTGTAGAAAGTGCAAGACAAAATTGGTTTATTCCAATTTGAACTGCAAAACCAAATTTACTAAAAACTCAGTGTACTTTCTTTATGGGAGTCTCTTGTTTATCTTAAATAATAGGTATTGTTCCCTACTTTTATCTCTGTGAATATGGCAAGAATGCAAAGTAACACGGTGTATAATACCAAATACATAACAAAACATAAAACATTCGAATAATTTCCGGGAAGACCCTAAACACAGCCCTTTTTTCACGCGGGCGAAGCCGCGTGCGGAAAGCTAGTACTTAATACAAATAACAATCGTAAATAAGAACTGTGTAAAAACTCCAGCCCCAATCTCATCTCGTTAAGTTAATGTCAAATATAATATTCCCGTACCCTCTTAAACGTCAAATCATGCGCCTATGTCAAAACGCTATCGATATTGGAACTATTCAATTTTGGTAATCAGTGTACCTACCATGAGTTACGTTAGGTGTGCTCGCTAGCGAGTACGTCAAAAATCTCTATGAAGATTTTGTTTCTTGAAATTAGCCACTAGGGGCGCTGCACAATATGTCATACAATTAAATGTCATTTTTTAACGCAGTCGCTAGCGAGCACACCTAACGTAAACTCATGGTAAGCACACTGATAATTTTGGGAACCCCATCACTTCTTCCTTTTTGTGATATTTGACCTTATTAATATTTCATTCGAATACATTTGACCTTATTAATTTACTTTAGCAAACAAGACGACATTGTGAGTTAAATTAAATATCATGAGATTTTATGAGATTTCACAAGTGTTCGTTCGTTCGTTTCAGTTTTAGTCAAATGATTGATGACAACAACCGGTCATCCGCCGCCCCCATACAGGCACGTCCCATCCGTCCCTCCGAAATCCTTGACAAGTGTGTAAAATCGTAATTAAACTAAATGTGAGCCGCGTATTCTCCAAATTATTTTTAAAACCAAGCTATAAATATATAATGCAGATTAAGCTCGTTACAATTAATTTTAATAAGAGTAAAATATGAGATTATGAAACAAAAAAAAAACTTATAATCGAAAAAGTGTTTATTCTTTTGGCTTCAAATTAAGTGATTTTACGTGAAGAAAATGCGGGCTTTATGCTAATGTTACATTCTATTATTATTATAAAAAGCTATGAACTGTATACTGCTTTATATTAGTAGCAGATACGAGTAACGTGCGTTCACGTAAACAAATCGTTATTTATATCATCGATTCTCTGAAGATGTCGATAACTCGTTCTCTCAAGTTACTTCCTACTGTCAACCATCTCGATAAGGTAATCGAATAATCGTTGAACTGTTCCTGATGTTGAAATAGTAGGATCACTACTGGAATATTGTGCTGGGTTTTTTGTTGCTTTTTCGACTGTTATTGAGCTTTGAGACATGATTTACCTTACAAGTAATATAATACCAGGTTAAGAGCTGTTTATCAATTGGAAACAAAAGCTTTTTTAAACTGCAATGAAATCTGTTAACTTGAGAATTTTTCTGAAACATTCCTTAATTTTAACCACCATCATCATCTCAGCCATAGGGCGTCCACTGCTGAACATAGGCCTCCCCCAATGCTTTCCATGTTGACCGGTTGGTAGCGGCCTGCGTCCAGCGCTTTCCTGCTACCTTTATGATGTCCTCGGTCCACCTTTTTGACCATACTTCGTACAATAGGTACTATGAAATCTCCGTCTCTAATTGCCGCCTCAGAAACTCTGTACAGAGTTTTACAGATTAACCGCCAAACATCTCGATCAGTTGATGACAGTCACAGAGGAAAGTTAAACTGTCATTGGACCTGCTCTACTTTAACTTTTGTGACGCCACGATTGCCACGAAATGTCTCGGTATAGGAAAACTTTGTAACGAGTATGTTTGTGCCATTACGAAAACGAGATGAGAATGATAAAGACACTCCAGGTAAATGTCAGCGAGTTACAAATAACCTGTTTAGTATTAGGATCTGGAAGAGATGGCTTTAATAGCGATAAGACGGCCTAAATTGATAGATGACAGACGTTTATTTGCATAACAGGAACACACATTACAAACAGACCAAAAGTAGGTTAATAAATAGTACTTACCCACTTTGAGTAGGTATTATAGTTATAGCAGAAAAAAAACATTGTGAACTTGTGACACAATATACTCGTAATAGTAATAGCTACACACTATAAATAGCAATGTGTGTCGTAGCAACGCAAAACGACAATAGCAAATTTTATTTTCTTGTCTAGTGTTGTGTAAAATAAATTGTGTCAACTATATCTGTCTATTATGAGCTGATATACTTTGCAAAGTCAGAGATTATCATTAAATAACCATGTGAACGTACCTATACCTTACCAAATTCAAACCAAATTATTCTCAAAATGATCCACCATAGAGTGCTATCGGGCCTTTATATTAAAAATAATGTAGGTATTTTATTTATTTTATTTATTAACTTTACATTTCAAATTTTCTATAAGCCGTTTAGTGGCTATTCCATAAAAGCCGAGTCCACTAAGTATATTGAAGTAAGGGTAAGTATATTGAATTTTCTGCACTAACCATAAATTTATCCAAGTGAAATCTTATCGAATTCAATATATCTGTGGTACTTACTGAGTCAGCAAGAAAATAGATATTTCGGCTAGACACTCACATTAACTTATATTACTTCCTACACATCCTGTAGTTTCTACCAGGGCGGAACTTCGAACTCCCCCTGTGTTATTCTGATAATTTCGTTGCGGGTCCAATGACAGTTTAACTTGACCTTCACTGGTTGGGTTTTTATTGGCGGTCAAGCTGTAGATCTTGGCTATTAAAAGGAAGACGCGCTATAAGTTTTTGAAGACCGAAGCCGTCAGCAAAAGCTAGTGAGGTAAATGCTAACCTTACATGATTTATCTCTTCGATAGATTTATTTTGGCGACAACAAACCGATAATGATGTACCAAAATAACTTTTATGAAGTAATATTTGTTTTTCCGTGCCCATGTTAGGTAACAAACCTAAATATTTCTGAAAGTCATCCTTTTACTTGAGGATAAGTTTTATTTCTGAGTAATGAGTTTATTTCTAAATCTTTATCGAGACATCGAGCAAAAATAAATATAGGTAGGTAGTTAAGTATTCTACTTACCAAAATTAAATTTTCATGGTGTTTTTACTACTTTTTGTGTCGCTATCAAAACAGGCAGTCGACTTCAGGATTTTAGGTTATGTTGTAGGTGATAAGTAGATGTATAGGTAAGAAAGGTAATAATATTTCTTTGAAATTCCCTCCGTAGTTGTCGCTAGCTTCGTGTCGCTAACTACGGACGGAATTTCATAGAAAAATAGGAAACCAGTAGTGTCGCTGCGACACGTCGTCCGCTGCTGCCTCATGTCGTTTGCTACCAACTTATACCTTTAATTTCGTGTGCCATTAGGATTCGTATTTGAAAGAAAGAAAATATTTTATTTGGCCCAACATATTAAATTATTACAGTATACAGTTTACAATACTTGCACATTTGTGGACCAAAATGGAATCCGCTCAGCATTGTGTCCTGCTCTGAGGTAGACCCAGAACAGGACGCTGATATTCTGCGGAGGCCACTTTTTTAAAAGAGCGTCACATTGGACGCCATAAACATTGGTATTTTTATTTTAAAATTATATAAACTTATACAAAACTTTAACGATTACATAAATTTGTAGGTGTGTGTGCTAGCTGTGTGTGTTAGGTGTGTGTGTTAGGTGTATGTGTTAGGTGTGTGTATTGGGTGTATGTGGCTTGTGTGTGTGTCAACAGAAACTGCTAGATGTGTCAAAAAGTTATGTTTGTGTAATAAAGGGAAGAGATGCAGAACAACTACTCAGGCAATAGACATTTGTTCGTCTAATAGAAATTTCTTTAAATTACGTTTGAAAGTAGCATTTGATTTGGAGTTTCGAATTGGCGGCGGTAAGTTATTCCAACATTTCGTGGCAGAATATCGAAAGCTGCCACGAAAAGCAGCTGTTCTGTGCTCTGGGCACATAAGGCGAGAGGCGATCCATATTTTACGCTGAGCAACTCTCAGTTTAGAGAACAAGGTATGAAGGCTCCTGTTTGTTGATGACTTCAAAAAGCAATGAAGCAAAGTGCAGTTTTTGTCTAGCGGCCATGTTCAAAAGTCTGTAACGGTTCAGAAACGGAGTAACATGTGAACGTGGAGGTATTGGAAAACAAAACCGCGCACAACCGCTGCGTACGGACAAGGAAAGTGATTCACATGAATCACTTTCCTTGTCCGTACTTGTCACTCACGGCAGTAGAGCAATCTAGTCAAATATTGTTTTAAGATGTTTATATAGGTACGAGTATTTAAAGATTAGATACGAACTAATATTTCCGGTGCCTCTCTAGGCAAGCGAAATATACATTTAGAAGAGGGTTAACCACAATAGTCCAGCGGTCGACGGAGAATCGGAAATCCAGCTGGTATTGTCTAAAATTGGAAATTCGATGGGTGACTAAACTTCCGAATTTAGCGTTACAAAATAAATACTCGAACAGCAATCTATTTGAATAATATTGACTTTCTGGGAAAAATAAACTTAAAAACTAAGGGAAAAATATCACAAAATAAATATTCGTTTATGAAACTAACAGTTTAGAATAAATTGCTGCTTTGACGTGCTGATACAAGTTTATACTTACTAAAATAAAGTTTTTCCAAGTAACGGAAAATACGAAAAGAAAAGTTATTACATGGAAAATGTAGACAACTTTCTCAGTATGAAATATCTAACAGAGTAACCGCAAGTATCTTGTGTTTTATTTCTTACCTTGAATAAAAACACAAGGTAAGAAATAAAACAAAACTTTGACTTTGCTTTTCGCTTAAAAAGAACATTTACTTGCAACGGGACAACACCGAATAAATACTAGTACCATGCCTAGTACTTTTACTATAGAAAATCCATAACATCACACAGAAACCCAATAATGTAGTGGAACTGCAAAAGGCATTTTCCGGTTTTATACAAAGAATGAATTAATTTGCTGATCTTTAAGTCCAAAAGCTTCGAATACAACGATTTTCGCTTATATTTAAACTATTTTTACAACAGTATTTTGTTACTGAATGAGTATCATACTTTAGTTAGAATATCGCACACCCAAGTCAATTGAAATATTTTTGGATTTTCTACAGCACTACGACTAGACTATAACGTCATCAGGTCGCGAACTCTATTTATTTCAAAGCTACTAAAATCTAATTTTACAGCCAATTGAAAACTAACTCGATACAGTAAAGAGTACGGACACTCGGCTGGATACAGTTACAGTGTTATTTTAAGAAGTTGTGTCAACTGACCAATTGATGCGTAACAAGTGACGAAGGAATGTGATCATTCATCAACTCGAGGCTTCCCATGCCCTGCAGTTGGACTATCGCCCGTATTCACAAACATTACTATGAGGTCTCACAGTGCGCGTGGACGCATAGGGTGACACATCCCAAGTANCTCTCGGGAACACTGAGAATATAGCCTTCCACTGCAAATAGAGTGTATTGTTTAATATACACTTATCTGTCGACTTAATTTAATACTATTTTACTTATGAAAGTTTGTTTATTTCCATTTGATAAACATGATTCTCAACCTTTCTCACTTAGGAGAACGCTCCCGGGAACGCTCCCGAGAATATTCTCAGTTGAGAGAGCGTTCTCGGGAACGGCACATCAATACCTACGATAATCAGTAAAAATTTACATAAAAGAGGAATAAATTACCTATCTGTCCATGTAATTCGATTTTTTCTAAGTCAAATAGTTTTCACGTATCAGCGTTGCAAAGTCAGCCAAAGTGCGAAAAGTGTCGAGTATTGGGTCGTTTACCTTAGTTCGCTTAAAAAATAGTACCTCGTAATTTGGGTGTACAGCGCTGCAATAAAGTGCGCCGATGCTGGGCGTTCTCTCGTGCCGCGCATTTGCATATAGACGAGCGCTTGCGAGCGGTCAGCGCTCGACGGGACCGAACTAGCGCGGCGGTGGAAATTAAATATTGAAAATAACTGTGTATAAAAACAAGCGTTTCGTTCGTTCGTTCGTTTCAGCCAAATGACGTCCACTGCTGGACAAAGGCCTCCTCCAAGGTTTTCCACAATGCACGGTCCTGCGCTGCCCGCATCAAGGCTCTTCCCGCGACCTTTACCAGATCGTCGGTCCACCTAGTAGGAGGCCTGCCCACGCTACGTCTTCCAGCCCGTGGTCGCCACTCAAGAACTGTTCTGCCCCAACGGCCATCGTCTCTACGAGCTATGTGCCCCGCCCACTGCCACTTGATTTTAGAAATTCTGCGAGCTATGTCGGTCACTTTGGTTCTCAAACAAGCGTTTATATCAAATATATTCCTTTTCAACTGAAAGATCGACCCTAGACTGCATCTCACTTAACACTAGGTGCGATTGCGGTCAAATTCCTGCCTTGTCTTACGGGACTATTCCCACCTCTCTTACCCACCACTGCAACTCCTGTGTAGCCAGGATCTACAGCTTGACCGCCAATAAAAACCCAACCAGTGAAGGTCAAGTTTGTTCCGGGGGAAAGTTAAACTGTCATTGGACCCGCAACGAAATTCATCAGAAGAACATAGGAGGAGTTCGAAGTTAAGGTTCTGCCTGGTCTCAAATCAAGTAAAAAATCCATCGTTGCACTGTCACTCTGACAAAAGAGACTTCCAGTGACTTGGCCCACTTTTAGCTTTGTCCACGGGCCAAGTCGTTTGATTGAATATTTCAATAAGATTTTTTCCAGTAACTGGGCCCACCTTCCCGCATTCAGAACCTTCATAGCTATTACTAACAATTTTTTGTATCTAGACAAAAATTATTAAAATATTTTAACACACACCTACAGTTAGTAACACATCAAAATAAAAGATTTTTTTCCTAAAAAACATGTTATATGGTGACTACATAATGTACAATTTTGTTGCGGTGTATAAATAATGTGAATAAAAGACAATTTTTGGTCTACAAGGCACGGCGGTGATGTGTAATGTGACTACTAGTCAAAAGTAGGCCTCCCACTTATACCACAATAACCACCCGGTTGATAAAACCCAGCCAAATATTTTATAGCTCTCTTCCTACCGGCTTCCTGCAATCTCAGTCTCTGGGCCGCTTGAATCCAGCGGCTTCCCGCAGCTCTAAATAGGTCAGCGGTCAATCGGGTGGAAACGCTGCGTCTTCCAATACGTGGCTCTCACTCGAGAATATAAAAAGATTGAGACACATTATAATACATTGTGATATTTCTTCACTAGTATTTTGTTGTAACTTTTTATTAAGTAGTTTGAGTCTTTTATGTATTTTGTGCATATTATGTGTGATGCAGACCAAAAGCTAAGCTAAGTTAGTTTAGCTTAGCTCACATAGCTCTCGAAAGTAGTTTCTAATGCACAAACATTACTATGAGATCTCACAGTGCGCGTGGACGCACAGATTGACATCCCAAGTAGCATTTTACTCCATTTAAGAGTTCACATTTAGTTCCAATGTGTACTTAAAGCATTAGTACAGTTCACTCGTGATGTACTCGTATAAGCTGTATTATTGCAATTAATTACACCTGATAAAATACCTGTCTAAGGGACTTATAGGAGTGTAGACTAGTGTAGAGTTATACTTTTATACGATTGTTGGTGTTATAATACTCTAACAAATATCCTTTAGTCAGCCGTCTGACTAAGAGCATTATAGGAGAGTAGAGATACGGCAATCGCTGTTTAACGGCCTACTTGTACGATGTTATAGAGCTAGCATTTTAATAGAACACACGTGGTCATTTATAAAGCCAAAGTCTGTTATGTTTACTTGTTTTAGACTGTTATACAGCTAGTAGCTGTAGTAGGACTTGTTTGTGATAATTAAAATAACCTTTTTTTACTATCTGTACAAAAGTGTTTCAATGGTTCGCATGTGCACTGTAGGCTGTTAAAAGGACTATATGTGTTGTCCATTAACATAAATAGCAGTTTATTTGTCCACAAGTACTACTCTTATTTGCTTTAAGCTGAACATGAATGTGAATGTGATATTCTATTACACATTTCCCCAAGCCTGTTTTTAGTTGTTCATGCTGGTTCTGTACATGATGCAGAGGAAAATATTATGCCTGAACCTGAAATTTCCCTTCAAAATATACAGATAACAGAGTGTGATGATTGCAGTTCTAGTGATAGTGAATACCATTTTGATTTGGAGAATTATTTAACCTTTCGCAAAAAAATAAGAACATGGGCTATTATTGAAAATCGTATTCCTTATTCCGCTTTGAATAAATTGTCAGGCATAAAAAACGAATTTAAACCGGGAACACTACCGTCTGATGCTTTAGGTATTCATACTTGACTATTAGTATTGTCGGACTTTATAACTTTGAAAGCTGTGCATTTAGCCACTTGTTACTCTTTATTGTCCTCACGTACGTTGTATGGTTCACACTGCGTCCCATACAGTGCCGTAAGTCAGCCTTAAGTACGATGTTACTACTTAAACTGCTATTATAATGCTATTATACTGCTAATGTACAGCCATAGTGAACTTAAAGCTGTCTAATTTGTGCCCAAACTGGTTCTATAAAAGCATTATAGCAAGCTATACAGCTCGTATACAGCTGACATACACAGCTTGTGGAGTACATGTGAACGACTATTGAACTCTTAAATGGAGTAAAATGTTACTTGGGATGAACCAATCACAGAGCTTTATTCAACGCTGTGCGTTCTATTTGCTGCTTCACTAAGCAAGCATCGTTTGTGAACATGGGCGTATATTATGTACTTTACTTGCTTTTATCTGATGCATGACAACAATGAAGAACAAGAATCTGTTTTCTTGAATTTCCATCAATACCTGCACAGCTTTTGCTCCAAACATGGCCGCGTTCACCCTACCCTAAGGTTTTTAACTACATTCCAATCACGAGCAGCATCGGCACCCGGGACACGGACCAATTTACATTTTCTTCAATTTAGTGGAAATGTCTGGAATTTCTTATTGATCTTCATTTAAAGCTGATCCAGGACTGTTTAGGAAACCAGCTTGATTTCATTTACAGGTGGCAGATTTAGTTCCGAATTCATATTCAAATGTAATATGTATTTTTGTAAGTACGGACAAAGGCACGTGATGTAGAACTTATTTCAAAATATGTGAAAAAATAAAAAATATTTTATTATCAGAAAATAAATACTAGCTCTTTCTTTGCGCAAAGGCTAAGTAATACAAAATTCAAATAAAGGCTCACTTAAATACTAACGACGAAGCCTTCTTTTAGGCGTAGGATTGCCTGTGCCAGGAGACAACGCTCTGCATAACTATAAGTGTTTTGTGTAAATTCTACTCAAAATCAACAATAAAGAAATATTCTACAGTTAGGTGCCTATCCAGCGAGGAAATTCATGTTTACCTCGTGGACATGCTTTTATTGTTAAACTAGTTTTCCGCCCGCGGCTTCGCCCGCGTGGAATTTTGTCTGTCACAGAAAAACTTTATCGCGCGCGTCCCTGTTTCAAAAACCGGGATAAAAACTATCCTATGTTCTTTCCCGGGACTCAAACTATCTCTATGCCAAATTTCATCAAAATCGGTTGCGAGGTTTAAGCGGGAAAGCGTAACAGACAGACAGACAGACAGAGTTACTTTCGCATTTATAATATTAGTTGGGATGATTTAATTAATTTTATTATTCATTTAGTTGAACATACATCTAGTTACAGTTATGTTTTGGTATTTAGGTCTTTGATTTCTTCATTATAAAAATAAATGCACACTATTTTTGCAACACTTAATTAAGTATAGATTTTTGAAGATCTAATTGCAGTTTAGGAGTAGGAACTTAATTCAGGAGACGAAGGCAAATAATTGTATACTAATTCATCTAATTAATCAAATTGCAGATATAAAGGCGAAAATGATAAGTAATGAGAGTGCTGATTCACGGAATTGAAGTTTTATGGGCGATAATATAGATTGTTTATGGGCTTCTATAGGTAGGTACTACCATCGGATTTGATCAACCATAAAAAAGTTTATTACAATACCATATTTTACGGTTCTCGACGCCTTGGAACTCCATATAGTTCTGGTGCTAGTTTCAATAGAAATTCATCATCACTTCTCCTCTAGGTGAGATGCAGGCCAAGAGCTACTTCGTATTGGTGAAAGTAGCTGGAAAAAGTGGAAGACAATACTTTATAGCACTAAGTGAGGGGAGCTTATTGTTGAAATAAGTTGTTGGAAAACTGGGCTGGTAATAGAAATGCAGATATACTTACGAGTATACGTAATACTGCCTAGCTACGGCTAGGCAGAGATGACAAAATTAAATTGATCATTTATGGAAACATTTATCAAACGTAACCTTGAAGATTGGGGATTTAAAAATACAAGACCACTGACGTCAAGAACCCCACTCTTTGGGTGACGCATTATGAAAGGTATGGCTAGATAATTATGTAAAGGTGCTCTCTCACTAGAAGCATTTGAACATAACGTATCCAAAATACTATTATCGAATTACTAATCGAACCTTAAACAGTAGACTATACATATTTGTTGTAAAATACCTATCACGCGAATGTTCTCTGCATGAGGACTCCCTCTTCATTATTTCATAATGTTTTTTCTATTACGCGGTTTACATCACGCAACTAGCAGCGTGATTAGGTATAAACGAACGCCAAAGATTAAAGACATCTTCTGCACTGGTGCTGAAATCCACTTCACAGGAAAATACTGGAAAATTCTGATCTTATATTTTGGAATGAATGTTAATATTAATTTTTCACGGCAAATTGAATTTTGTTATTGATTAAACCAAAGCTTTACTACGGGCAATAAATTACTTCACTATCAATTTTATCGCTCCACAATTTCATTCCGCGCTGCATCAGAATCCGCGAACTATTACGAACTATTAAAATAAATGCACATTCTGTGCATCCGCAACTCGAATATTGTTCAAAGTAGGTGTCCTATTTGGCACATTTTTTTAAATTGATTGTTAAGTTTAAATAGGTAAACTTCTCTACGTACTAAGTACTTTAAATTATTCTTAGTTTCATTGATATGTTTCTGCATTGCTTGCTTGTTAAAATATATATTTTTTCCAATAAAAGTATAACTCGTTGCTGGTGTATAAAAGAAGACTTTTTAAAACTATCGTTTTCAATTTGTATGATATGAATTGAGCAAAGCCGTTTACAATTTGGAATTGAATTCGATTACCGTGTATAAACACTTAAAATTCTGATACGATACTTTTCCAACTTTTTTTGAGAAATGAAGTTTGACGCTTTGAAAACGGTTTCTGGAATGAATACATCGAACGTTCGCGCGGAGCACACAAGTGTATATCCATCTTTGTCCGAACCAAAAATAACAGCCGCAAACTCGTTAACCAAACTGAAAATCCAATTAATGCCATTCCACCATCAATTGATTGCTTAATGATTGCAAAAACAGAGCTTCTTTGGCTATTGATTTATCCATAAACTGGGTTCCACCATGGTCCATAACTTTTGGGGCATTACCTTATTTACGGCGTTTATTTGTAGTGTTATTGGCATTTCGAGTTGGAGGAATTATTGAGCCGATCCTTAAGGACTGTTTGTGTTTACATTGCAAATATAGATTTGTCCCGCGGAGCTGCACGCGTAGAGCTTTACACACAGATCATAGAAACTAAAGGGAGATGTGACAAGGGGGCGGAGCCGGTGTCGCAACAATATGCCCAAAAACAGAATACATTGCTGCAGACGTCATAATGTAAACAGTTTAAATTATTTGCGTAGTAGGGTAAACCGTATAGCTATTGCCCACTTAAAGATTTCAAACACATTGAGATGAAAAATTAAAGAAAGTATTTTAATTATCGACCATTTATGACTTTTTTCTTATAACTCAATAAACTGTTAAACAGAATATTAACAGTTTTTAGTTAAAACTTACGTAACTTAGAAAATATTGAAATAAATTTAAAATCCTCCAAAAAGTACAGTCATTGCCCATTACTCACACTAATTGCCCACATCAAAGCACAGTAATTGCCCAGTATCTTAAAACAAAATTATCAATTTTAAAATGACAAAATAGACTTTAAATAAACAAAACAAAACATTAAACTTAAATTCTAGTAGTACAGTCTTCTAAATTTCAAAATAAATTGCGTTTGGCCTTATTAACATATTATCAAATATTTCTTGAGCTGATGTTGATGAGTCAGAATCGGTAGAGACAGAATCATCTACTTCAAAACATAGATGACGCAAAAATTTGAATTTTATATGTAAATTTTATATGTATTTATTTTTTTATCTTCTTTGATATCAGTTCAAGTGGTTGCTCAGAATGTTCAATTAGCTGTTGGTTATTCTTCCCTAAAGTTGTATCTATTTCCTTACAATTAACATTTTCACTAGTAGATTTAACGTAGGATTTTCATTTTTTGTATTTGCGTTTGAATTTTTATCAATTTTTTCAAGCCAAACCATATTTTTCAGCAATTTATCTTGTAGATAAATTGTTGGATACATCTTGTACAGCTTCGATCGCTTTTTGCAAATTTTCTATGCTATATTGAACTTTTGGAGTCTTTGGCATACTGAAAATGAAACATTAAAAGCCATTTCAATATTTATGCCTGTAAATTGCAAAACAAGTCTAGCAATGAGCAACTTAAACACTGCTACTGCATGGTGGCAACACTCTAATAATAATTGCCCTGGGCAATAACTATACATTAACATATGGCAATAACTGAAATGATGGTGGGCAATAACTAAAAATATACAGATTTACGTGCAGTGATTACCCACCGTTAAAATGACCGTTAGAAATCAAATTTTATCAGTTATTTTCATTGATAATGGAGAAAACACTTATAATTTCATCATAACTATATACCATTAGTTGAATATAAAATAACTTGCAAAAAAAATTTAACCTCTAAGAAAGTAATTCCTTAGTAAAATTGTTAGTCTTTACCTGTTTGAGTAACATTTTCACCCGTCTTGACAAAATCCGCCATAACTGTTTTTTTTTAGTGTTTCCTATTGTAAATTTTAAATCTACCGTACATTGATCTCGGAGCCATCTACTTAGTAAATTCAAATCTAACTAGAGTGATTCAAAGTCAGCACCTGACAATATTATTCTTAAAGCGGGCAATCACTACCAGTGGGCAATCACTCTCTGGTTTACCCTACCTAAAGATAAATTATTCGTACGTTGAGTACTGATACCGCAATGGATAATGAGCACATATTTTGATTACTTTGTGTGTCAATTTCTAATGCGACACTGAGTTTCGAACTCAGCGCATTAGTTGGCACCTCCTCTTAGTTGGGATAAATAGGTAGGTACAGCAGTGTAAACAGTAAATATAAATATATTTCTTGTATACCTCTGAATCGACAATATATTTCGTCATTTACACCGTCTATTCTAATTTTCTGTTTGGGAGAGAATGCCTTTTGTGGCATCATTCATTTACTGTGCAATAAAAAATTTGAATAAAATTGTGCTAAGGGATCGGTGATCTCATTTCCAAAAATAATTGGCCATTAGTTGTGTATAGGATTAGCCTAACAGTCCATACTGATTAACAGCCCAACCCAACTATCGGCCAACTAATACGAAACCTTTGTTTTCCAGGCCTCTCGAAGGGCACGCACATCTAAAAGTTGGTGGTCTGCGTCTGGTCTTTTGAGTAAAAATTATTGAAAAGATTTATTAGTCTGTTCCAAAATACTTTCACTTATTCGAAGAATTTGTCGAATTGGGCAGTTCCCTGAAATCAAATTTCCAGAGGCATTTCTAAGTTTATAAGCCCCTTTACTCGAGTACTTAGGTCTAATTAATGAACATTTCGTGGATTAATTACCTACTAAGACTTGATTTATAATACTTACCTGACTACGAAGTACTCACTGATCACTTTAAAAACTGATTGTAATTTCTAAAACATAAAACACTTGTGGATGGAGTTTACACAGTTGGTTGCACATCAAATTGTGCCCCGTTCGCTGACTTTACTTAAAATCCGCATATTACCTACATTCAAAGTCAAAGTCAAAATGTCTTCATTTGCATAGATTATTTAAATAAGTGGAGGCCACGTACCGGTGGTCTCACACAAGGTGGACCGACGACCTCATAAAGGTAGCGTGAAGGCGCTGGATGCAGGCCGCCACCAACCGGCCATTGTGGAAATTATTGAGGGTGACTATGTTCAACAGTGGACGTCCTATGGCTGGAATGATGATGATGATGATTTAAATAATACCTACTTATACAAAATAACAAAGAAAAAAAACTGTTTTATTTCATACCTCATAAGTAAGTAATTATCTACCTATAACAACTCAATAGTACTCTAAGAAGATAGTCAATTTTTGCGCGTAACCTACAAAATTTTCCCCTTTACTTAGGTATAGTTTCAAAAAGATTTTTCTCATAATTCCAGTATGCGTTTGACATTGGATAAAAGGTAAATATTCAGGCGAAACCAAAACTCTACCCCTGCTGTAACTATTTCAGGGGTGGCCAACCGGTCGATTTTATTAGTCCACTCGTTCGCTGTAAAGCAAGAAATGAAAATTACACTGGCCTGCAAAACTAAGTACTGACTACGGGATGTCATGTGTGCAAGGTACTTATATTGTATTTTACCACCTGTATTTACCATGTGACAAGCAAATAAAGAAATAAATAAGTACAAGTAGGTACACTTCTATTTTTTTTTTCTAAACTATAGAAGTTAGAGATTTAAAACAAAAAACGTCTTATAACACAATCTTATCAGTTTTCTTAGGGACTTTAGTTTTTTTTAAGTCCATAATATTTGAAAAGTTAGTAGGTATGTCTTGTAAAAAGATATTGCAATTTTAAAAGTGTGATACCTAATTACTTTTGCAGGTCAGTGTATGCACGTAGAACTGCGAAACGTGGTGTTATGTGCAAATATTTTTTATTTTTGTTTTCCCTCAATAAAAAATATACTAAACCAGTACACCTTTCAGGACTTTGTCACTAAACAGTTTATGTTGGTCACCCCTGACATGGTATTAACTGCAGTAATAATTTCCGTGCCTCACCTGCACCTCGCCATTTTCCATTTCACCGAAACTGAATAACATTATCTAAATCGTAAAATGTTAGTGCCAAATTACGAACTGTCAGCTTTAATATTTGGACTACAGCGGCGTGAAATTGCTGATTTAAAATATGCAAATTTTTGCCCCTAACTTGTTCAAAGTTGTTTTACATATTTTACGCTATTAGTAGAGACTGAGTGGGAATAAACTTACAAGAATTTTGGCTTCCATTTTTATCTAAGGGGCGAAGCGATGCTTTAAAAGCAAAGAAGTACGGACGACAGTGCGACAGCATATCAAGCTTATTAATAAGGCATGTAATTAACGTCTTTTGTTAAGTTATCGTCGAAAAAGCGAAGCGTCGAAGGCTGAAATTAAAAATCTATTGTAACTCAAATTCACACGGTCAGACAAAAGCTTGTCAATTATAAATACGGATACGTATAATTTTGAATCTCATTATCACGTTTGATTTAAAACATCTTAAACCGTCCAACCAAATCTGTAAAGCGGGATTTTCAATCAGGAAATCCTCCCTTAGAAAATACCAAACTTTAATAGGTACATTTCCAAGTTATGTAGTTGATTCGTTCGTTCGTTCGTTTCAGCCAAATGACGTCCACTGTTGGACAAAGGCCTCCCCCAAGGTTTTCCATAATGAACGGTCTTGCGCTGCCCGCATCCAGTCTCTTCCCGCGACCTTAACAAGATCGTCGGTCCACCTAGTAGGAGGCCTGCCCACGCTACGTCTTCCAGCCAGTGGTCGCCACTCAAGAACTTTCCTGCCCCAGTGGCCATCGTCTCTACGAGCTATGTTCCCGGCGTGATCGAATCAGAAATGAGGAGATCCGCAGGAGAACCAAAGTAACTGACATAGCTCGCAAAATTACTATGTAGTTGATTGCTCTTTACCAAAATTCAACTGTTCATTAAGATAGTATACAGGTAAAATGGTTGACAGCCCGGCTGGCAGGCGTCCAGCCGATTAGCGGGCGCCATAACATAAGCGCTCACCCGCTCAGCGCTGTCGTATCGCGTTATTGCACGAGATTGGCCCGGCTGGACTCAGGCGGTAGCGGGGGCGGAAGCTGGAGCGGATTAAGGTACGTTCACATTATTGTAATCCGATTAGTGCTCGCCATAACAGTAGGTCTGAAGGTGTTATAGTAAAAAAACAATGATTTATACATAAAAGCGAAGTAACATGTTTGACTGATACAGAAACATAGAAACTTTGCATTCAGAGATGATTTGCACTTACTTATCTCACATTTTGAAAGTTTTATTTTCAAGGCGCTACATCGCGAGTTGTAGATATTCGATTGTATGTTTCAGCCAAATGACGTCCACAGCTGGACAAAGGTCTTCCCCAATGATTGTCCTGCGATGCCCACACCCTGGTAGGTACAACCTTCGCGGATGAAAGATATTAAAAATAAACAAATTGATTCCGCTACATCGTATGAATAGCAAAAATAATAATATCAACGTAAATATGGGAAGCTAACAAAAATACCTCCTATCAATCATTCGCTGAAATAAAAGCCGTAAAATTAGATGAGATTTATTGCCTAGGTTTTATTAGCTCCATTAACCCACAGAGTAGATGCATGAAAGTTCGCGATCAATATGATCATGATGTAACAACACAACACGAAGAGAAATAAAATAATGGATTTATTTTTCCAAACAATCTTTTAATGCGCTAAAAAGAATAAAACAAGTTCAAACTCAAAAGGCACGTGTCAATTTATTGCAGAGCTCCTATGGCTACCTTCCAGCTCCATCATCAGATCAGCTCCATGTCATCATAATATTGCATTGTCATCCGACTTACATATATCCATGCATTTCAGCTCAATGAGGATCAGTACTGTTGTAGAAAATTCAATAAAACTAGTATCTACGTTAATCTTTAAGACATAAGAAAGATATATCTTTTTGAATTATCCAAATCGGACCATTACTTACGAAGATATTAAGTAATAAACATAGGCCGTTTTTGCCGCTAAAAGTCAACGTACGCAGGGCCGCATGACGTCATTATATCCGAATCGAGCGCAGCCGGCATACTATTGGAATGGAAAATATTTTTTTCCAGCTAAACTATCAGTTTTAGAAAAAAACTTTTGTACGAGCACGATCGTACATCCTGCTGCACCGTCAGCATTGACCGCCGGGCGACCCATGAACCCTCAGCGTGCACCGTCGGCACTCTACACCGACGGCACACTAGCAAATACGTTTCAATGTGTACAAACAATAAACCATGTATAAATAGCATAACATAATACCAATAAATCAGATATCAACCGTCCGTCGTTGTGTCTCATTTCCCCCCGCTGCGGCCAAGACACCCTTAGCCGTCGCTATGATCAGTCCGGTGAGTCTGCCGGGCTGGCAGCGGGTCCCCGCCGCCTACCTGCCGTCCTAACGCTGCTGCCCTGGGCGACCTGGGCACGGCTTCCTTACTATCAAACCTTATTATGTCTAAGTATCTATTGTTAGGCAGGGCTAGGGCTCTAGGGACTTAGTGTCTTAGGGAATAGGGACTCTAGGCTCACTAGGGAGTTAGCTCCCTTCCTGACCGCATATCCCGGGCACGGGAGCGGTGCCTTACAACCACTGCCTCCCGCCCGTACATCTTCGAGCCGGATCATTATCATCAGTAACCTTCAGGACCCTACAGTCGGTCTTATCAGTTTATTTACTTGACGTCGGGAAGGGGTGCCTTACAACCACTCCAAATCCCGACTGCTCAAACTTTTCTTACAACATTTAGCATTATTAAAACATCGACCATACACTGGTCTTCCCATATCAATCGGGAATATCAATTTATTTCAGTAACATTATTATTTGTTACGTAATATCACTCATTCATAACACTTCGCGAGCAATGTAGCAAAACTGACCAACTCGTGAATTAACATTTTCACTGAGCGCGGTCTTAACATCATTATTATCAAATCATCAAATGGTAGCAACCAAGAAAGCTATCAACTTTATCATTATCAAGGTTATGTAGCAATCAAGAGTCTACATAACTTATTATCAAACAAGTAGCAATCAAGACGCTACAAAACAAGCAAACAAGATCAACAAAGTGGCAATCAAGACGCTACTGATCTTAACATATCATTTTATCAAGTTGTAGTACCTAAGCAAGAGGCTACAACTAAACATCGTGGTCCGTACGGTGCTACTCACAAACAAACATATAACATTAACATTGTGGCCCGTACGGTATCACTAAACATTATCATTTATCATTAACATTGTGGCTTGTGCATTGCCACAAAAACATCATTTTTTACATTATCATACTTTGCTACATTGCAAGCGCATTTCTTAGCATCAGCGATTCTCGCACAGTTTCAACATTCTGCAAACGTGAGCATTTTGCAGTCAATGACATTATCAAGTAACAAACATTTTATTACGTTTCAAAGTAGGTCAACTTAATCATAGGCAGTGTAGTTAGCAAAATTTGGTGGGGGAAATTATAACATCATAACATCTTAAAATCATAACATAACATCAGGCAGCGTATATTTAACTCAACTCCGCTAGCCTTATCAAAAACACTTATCAGTTCTGTTGTCCTCAAATATCAAATTATTAATACCTTCTACACCAACACCTATCCTATCCTATCATCAAGCAACGACAGCTACAATTATCAAGTAACAGCGACTACCATCAACTACCATCATCATCGATAACCAAGGGGACTGCAGCCTGGACACCAAGCAGCCAGGACACTGCACCCTGGACAATAAGCAGCCAGGAGACTGCAGCCTGGACACACAGCAGCCAGGTCATGCACCCCCACAACAGCAGCAGCTACAGTCGGAGCATCAGCATCTCCACTGCAGCACTGACCAGCATCATCGGAACAGCACCAACCTGACAGCAGCGGATCAGTTACCGGCCTCCCGGAAGTGGGTCTCACCGGTAATCGAGAAGTCGCATATGCTGTTCAGTTCGACACAAGCCAAGAAGGCAAACCATCAAGAGGACGACAGCCAGAACATCAAGAAGCCTGGACAACCAAGGGGACTGCAGCCTGGACACCAAGCAGCCAGGACACTGCACCCTGGACAACAAGCAGCCAGGAGTCTGCAGCCTGGACACACAGCAGCCAGGTCATGCAGCCCCACAACAGCAGCCAGGCCATACCAGCAGCCTTGGCCACACGTCAGTGCCAGGCCACATCAACGGCCTTGGCAACACCTGCCAGGCCACACCAGCAGCCTGACCACAACAGCAGCCAGGCCATACCAGCGGCCTTGGCAACACCTGCCAGGCCACACCAGCAGCCTGACCACACCAGCGTCAGGCCATATCAGTAGCCTTGGTCACATCAGTGCCAGGCCACATCAACAGCCTTGGCAACACCTGCCAGGCTACATCAGCAGCCTTGGCCACACCAGTGCCAGGCCTCATCAGCAGCCTCGGCCACACCAGTGCCAGGCCACATCAGCAGCCACGGCCACACCAGTGCCAGGCCTCATCAGCAGCCTCGGCCACACTAGTGCCAGGCCACATCAGCAACCTTGGCCACACCAGTGCCAGGCCACACCAGCGCCAGGCCCGCGAGCATCCTGGCCTCACCAGGAGCCAGGCCCGCGAGCTGCCTGGTCAATTAACCAGCCAGGTGGACACCAAGTGGACAGCCAACCAGAGGTCCACCACCTGGGCCATCAGCCGCACATGGAGTCACCGGCAGCCAAGGTCTACGGTCATCGGGCAGCAGGGCAACCACGTGCAGCACCCTCCGCGCCTTCTTCTTCTGCGAGATGCCAATATGTACGAGCACGATCGTACATCCTGCTGCACCGTCAGCATCGACCGCCGGGCGACCCATGAACCCTGAACGTGCACCGTCGGCACTCTACACCGACGGCACACTAGCAAATACTTATAAATGTGTACAATCAATAACTTATGTATAAATAGCAATAGTTAACAGCAATAAAACAGATATCAACCGTCCGTCGTTGTGTCTCATTTCCCCCCGCTGCGGCCAAGACACCCTTAGCCGTCGCTATGATCAGTCCGGTGAGTCTGCCGGGCTGGCAGCGGGTCCCCGCCGCCTACCTGCCGTCCTAACACTGCTGCCCTGGGCGACCTGGGCACAGCTTCCTTCCTATCACACCCTTATTATGTCTAAGTATTTATTGTTAGGCAGGGCTAGGGCTCTAGGGACTTAGTGTCTTAGGGAATAGGGACTCTAGGCTCACGGAGTTAGCTCCCTTCCTGACCGCATATCCCGGGCACGGGAGCGGTGCCTTACAACCACTGCCTCCCGCCCGTACAAAATCAATAACATTTTGCTTTAGATTCTTCCAAAGGACACGAGGATTTTTCACATTTCTATTAATAGAGTGCCCGAAAAATGCTTTTTTCTCGTTGTGGATTGCCACACTAACCGTTCTTCTCAGATCCCTGTAATACTCAACGTGACACTCGAGCCCTGTACGTCGACTTCTAGCGTGCGCCTCATCCCTAAGTTTCATCATCTCCTTAATGGTGTCAGTTATCCATGGATAGCTCTGTCGTTTAACGAATGATGTCTTCACCGGTGCATGTCTATCAAAAAGATCCATAACTAACGCATTGAAAGCCATAAGTGTATCATTCACATTGTGACAAAGCGCACCCTCCCAGTCTACACCATTAACGTCGGCATCAAAAAGCTCCAAATCGATATGTTTCAGAGGTCTATAACTTATCCAATGAGGTGGCGGTCTTGCCTTTTTAATGTTTAGCTCAAACGAAACAAAAGCATGGCCACTGAGGTCGGGTATCCAATCAACTATTAGATTACTCACTTTTGTGCTACTGCATACCAAGTCCAGAAGCGTTTCGGAATGATCGGTAAAGTGTGTCGGTTCTGTCACATATTGATTGAGACTCAAACAATGTAAAAACTCCTGCAACTTTTTAGACTTCGTCTCTTCTGCCTTAAGCAAATCAACATTGAAGTCACCTAGTATGACAATGTGGTCATATGCTGAAAATGAGTTCACTGATTCCGTCAGCGCATCCAGAAACGTATCTATGCATAACCACGGCGGACGATACGCAGTCCCTATAACGACCTTAAGACCATTTAGCTTAACACTAAGCCACATTTGTTCAACTGATTGCGAAAGCGGATAATCAAGAAAACGCGCGTAAATTCCATCCCTCAGATAGAAGCCCACACCACCGCCGCGCGAGCGCTCGCCAGGCGGGCGCGGCACGTGCCTCAGCCTGTAGCCCGGCGGTGCAGGTGCGCGCGCTTCTTCGCCCGCCCGCAGCCAGGTCTCATTGATTGCCAGAATATCTACCTCGTGGCGCTGAACAGCAACAAGAAACTCATCATGACGAGTACTCAAAGAGCCGGGGTTCAGCAGGCCCAATGAAAGATTCTTTCGTTTCACAAATTGTATTGTGAAGGTGTGTGACACCTGAATGTATCTACAGTTTACCAAAACCCGCCTCAGCATAGTCACGTGCCGCAAACCAAGATGATAAATCAAAGAGCAATAATTATAACAGTATCTTCAAAAGGCATTCAAATTTCCAACGAGCAAAATCTGAAGCAAGCACACCCAGTGAATATAGCACATTAACATTTGACGCGCCAAAAGCAAAGCGGGTAAAACCTACCAAAACATCGGTCCATATAGTTATATAAAAATATTGCAATAACCACAACACAGAGATCAAGAACTCGGCACAAAGTATACAAGTTTGGACTGTGCCGACAGCCAAGATACAATTACAATAACAAAAATTATTTAAAGCTATTTCAAACAGATTATTATTACTACAACTAACAACCCGGTTCATAAATAACGACACAACGCAATGCAATTGATGAAAACATGAGTATTTAGTACTTATATAATAACAACTAAAGAACAAAACAAATAATAATATTAACGTTAATGGATCATCACCCACGGGGAAAATACACCAGTCACTTATGAGTTTAAGAGTTAGCACCAACAGTGTCAATGCCAAAAACCTTCGCTATATCTGAGTCCGATCGAATGCGATAACTAGGTGCTCCCTGTTCTCGTCGCACGAATATTCGTCCCCCTCTAGTCCATACATACTTCCAGTTACGACGCTTAGACAACTCACGTGTTTTCTGGAATAGCTGCCGATTAAGTAGCGTAAGGCGCTCATTTATACAGGGTGTTTCTTGTAAGGTGTCAAGCCGAAGGCAGGTGATAGGTGAGGACTAGACCTATCGATTTCACCCCCATGTATGTTCTACGATTTTTCGTAGTTTAGAAGTTANTATTACTTATTCTGTGCCTTGGCTAGCATAAAAAAAAATCATTATAATAATATGAAGCACGCTTCCTACATATTTTGAGAGCAGCATTTATTGGTGACTCATGCTACTTTAAAGGATATGTCAAAGCTTCAATGAAAATAATTATGTATCAGAGGATTCCGTGGAGGGTAGTTGAACGGGAAGCATGGTCGATCTGTTTTAATGGTTTCAATTTATGATTTAATGGACTTTAGTGTACAAATTTGGTGTTATTTTGTGTTCTAAAGTGCAGTGAAGTGATAAATTATAAAAAACATTGAAATACTTCGAATTTGAGCGCGCATCGAGTGTCGAGTGGGTTGTCGTATGAACAACCCGCTTTGGACCCGGTGGCGTCTTGAAACCTGCTTACGGGCATACTTAACTCCACGGAATCCANAAAAAAAATAAATAAATATGTATCAAGCTAATGTTAAAGTAAGTATAAAAGGTGAGATTTTGGAGTACAACTGTGAATGTGTTGCTGGTAGTGGAGTGAATGTTCACTGCAAACATGTGGCTGTAGTTCTTTGTGGACTTGAAAATTTTATAAATGACAAAAATCTTCTGAAAACAGAAGCACCCACAGAAAAACCACAAACTTTCTATATGCCCAAAAAAATTTTCACAGGCAGTCCATTAAAAGCGCACAAGTTGCCATCCAAAAGAAAATCTATTAAGAATATTGTATTCGAATATACAGGGTGTTAGGTAAATGGGTATATGAGCCGACACCAGCCCATGTTAACATGGGCATATAAATGGTATGGTGAAGTCAGAAAATTGATATCTTCATTTTAATTATTTTAATTTTCATACAAATCTGATTTTTTTAAAAATATTTTGTATGAAAATTAAAAAAATTAAAATGATGGTATCAAATTTCTGACTTCACCATACCATTTATATGCCCATGTTAACATGGGCTAGTGTCGGCTCATATACCCATTTACCTAACACCCTGTATAAAAAAAAGAATGAATATTCAAGAATATANAGTGTCTTAGGGAATAAAAATTACCTATCGATAGCTTACTTTATTCTGATGAATAAATGTCAATGCAAGTTTTTCTCTAAAACTGATAGTTTGGCTAGAAAAAAATATTTTCTATCCACGCAGTACGCCGGCAGCGTTCGGATCGGATATAATGACGTCATCGTCCCCGCGCCGGGCGGTCAGTGAACTTTTTTAGTAATTTGGCCATAACTTCGTCAATTTTTGTCGTAAAACAAAAATTTTTGGACTGTGTATTAAGGATTTCTTAGCCCTATAAATCTGCATTCACAGCTAAAAATCGAAATGATCCTCATGGGTCAATTTTAAGTAGCAAGATTTGCCTACACCAGACATGTGAAAGTAAATAACAGCTTGTAATAATAATAAAAGCTTGTAAAAAAGAAAATTAGTGGGCCACTGCGCTAATAGGCTTCCGCTTAGTATTTTATCTTGACATATCGTAAGGGCAAGAAGCTGATTTTCCGCGGAAGACCTTGTTGTGGTAACACCGCGCCATGGACCTATAAAAAAAGGCGGACGGAACTCGCGCTACAACAAAACTGTGACGCAAAATTTTGGCGTTTGTCTATTGTGTGAGTGAATTTAGGGATGCCATGTTAGCCAAAACATTTTACCCATTTATCTTAAGAAAAACATAGATGGGCAGATATGTTACTTGGAAATGTAGACGAAATTATATCGTGCCATTTGAAAAGGATGAAAGATGAATACGTTGAGGTAGACGCGAAATTTTCAAATTTTCTTACTTTGTTTGCAAGTCAGTGTCAGGTACGATTCACGCAGTTACAAATTATCAATCTTGTGTACCTACGTAATCATATTCTTATGTATCATCAATATTATTATCTCTGATAGATTTTAACATACAACCTGACACTGACTTGCAAAAATATAAGAAAATTTGAATTTCGTAGTTCCACGCCCTTGGGAAGGATCAAATCTGCCTACGAAAATATATATTATCCCATTAAAACACAGTTATTATGATACATTATTTTATTTCAATAGTATGCGTAACAAAAACCTAAAAAGTCTTAAAATTATAGATTTCCCACTTTTCGGGTAATTTTCCCACGTAAATAACTGAGAACACTGGCTTTTGACGTATTATTTTGTCGGGTGATTGACGTTTGATTTTAATATTTTAATGTTTATAAAATCGGGGAAATAAGTGATTAGATTATTAGTTTACCTGTGAAATGTGATTCCTTGATTTTTGTTCGTTCGATCAGAACGGTTTTTACACAATTTCACCACGCAAGACATGTCGTATTTGTGTTTTTTTTTCGCCGCGTAAATGTGTCAACTGTGTGAAGTTTGCACTCGAAGTGGTGTATCAGGGTATGAATGTGTGCGTGCCGGCCTGTACGTACAGGCGAGCTGGTATATCCTAATGTCACAGTATTTTGTTGATGAGAATCCGTCCGACTTTTTTTATAGGTCCATGCACCGCGCATAAAAAAAACAAAACAGAAAACAAACAACAGGGTAATTCCAGGATACATGCCCCAGTGGGATAGGTGCCGCGATTTTAAGTACACTATGTTACAAGCAACTTACCCTAAAGTTATAGTACGTATAATAGAAAGAAAGGGACCTCCCCGTACCACTTTTCGCCTCGTAATCCATCAAAGAGTGCGTTCGTTTAGCCAGTGAGAGCAAAAATCTTCCGCGGCCAGACCTTAGCGAGCGTCGAAATAATATTGATAAGTATTTTTTAATGGATAATTTTTTGTCAGCTGTAAAATGAAGCAGATTTTTATATAATTTGATAGACTATCTTATAAATTATACTGGATAGATATGTTTAATTCGATTTTTAGTGTTATTATATTTTTTATTAAAAACGGCACCTATCCTATGCTAAAAGGATAGTTGCCTAATTTTTTTTGGGTATAGATGCCCTTAGGGCCATGTCCCATGCACCTAGGGGCATCTATCCTAACCTGCTCTTTTTGTCACAGGTAGCAAGTAAGAAGAAAAAAAGAATGTAGTACGGTTAACCTTAAGAAAGTAATAAATAGGGTGCCCTTCTGATCGAATTACCTTTTTACCCGACGGCGCTAGAAGGAGTAGTATTATTTTTAATATTAAATTTCATTTTTAATTCATTTAATAACAAACAATCTTAAATAATAATACTTGGCTTGTTTGATTTCAAAATGCATTTGATCCTTAGAATTCAAAAACTGTATTAACGAGTCATCTATCCCTGCCTCAGGCATCTATCCTTTGAAGCAATCATACGGTGAGTCTTCTATCCCCCACATTAGGCGTCTATCCCAGTTTTAAGAGGTCAATTAAAATGGTATTTACTCAGAATCGGTATAACTTAAACTAAAATAATTATAGTAATATCATAGACGAAAGACCGAAGTTTACAGATAGTAAGGTCAAATTGTTGATAAAAATTTACTGACTGAGTTACAGAGCTGTTTCAAAAAGTGGGGCATCTATCCTGGACTTACCCTAAATAAGGCAAGTGACAAGTGACAAAAAAGAAAACATTTTTGACATACTTGACATTTCACAATCAATTTTCATAATCCTTGAATCACCACTAATCACCATCAGACTTTCCTTCTCTTAATCATCATCATCATCATCATCATCAAGTCATTTAGTTTTTACTCCAATTTGCCAGAGGCAAATGGCCTACACTCCTCACGCTAGCCAGGCGGATTGGGGATACGTGAATGTTCGCATATTTTTCCAATAATAGTCGCTTATGACCAATGACTAAACAAAATGGTCATTCTTCTTTACCGGAACCTCACGGGATTTTCAGTAAATTATTTTTTGTTTTTTAACAAGGCAGATAGGGATTTGTCCGCTATCGCACCAGTGGGTCTAGACAAAGTGCAAATTATAATCGCAAACCCGTCGAAAAGTGGTCGAAAAGCCCCTTTTTTGTATGGAGTTCTGACGGATTCGATTTTCGATTCGATCAAAAAGTGCGTTTTGTCTAGGGGGCTTTTGTTAAGTGACTGCATGTCACATAACACCTGTCCGTCTGTGGATGCAGTCTAGGATAGTACATAATCTGCCCTGTAGGTAAGTGCTTATTCACTCTCGCCTTGAAAAAGCCCGTTATAAATAAATAGACCAAATTGCTACACGACTACAGGACAATACCGGGGCAGTGTCAGTGTTAAGGAGAAGTAATGAAGAAGTTTACCAATGTTAACCTAATTTTTTTATGGTTCTACCTTTTTTCGCAGAACTTTTTTAATCATAATTTTACTATGCATAACAACGGATGGTATAATCTTCTTTACGCAGAAATTCGTTAGGCATACACTCATTTGGTATACATTCAAAACTAATAATTTTGTAAGGCAGAATCATCTTTAGGCATAATTTTAGTAATAATAAAAAAAAACCTACACTAAAAAGTAGAAAAATAATTACTAATTTCCTACTTATTTATTAGGACGAATTAATATTTATGTAGGTATACCATGATTGATACTTCTGGATGTTCTAAGTACGAAATTAGTAATTATTTTTCTACTTTTTAGTGTAGGTTTTTTGGAGTCGGTTTTATTTTTTTTTATAAAATTTTACTTATTTCTTGCTTTTTAGTTAACTAATTATTACCTTGATGTTACCACTGAAGGTAGGCAGTACATTGACACCATATTCTTCATGTCTAGTGTAAATAATATTCCCTACAAAATACAGGATACCATATAGGAAACCTAAAAAGACCTTAAACCGTCAGCCCACCTTAAAAACATGAAAGAATACAACTGTTGGTCTAATTTTATACTTATAATATTTAAAGAATTATCCTCCAACTCCAAAGCATTAAGGAGTTGTACCTACCATGACCAATTCATCATGATGAGATGATGAATATCTGATGTAAACACTTGAATAACTTTAGAAACTATACTTATCTATAAAATTAAAAGAATTATCCTCCAACTCCTTAGCATTAAGGAGTTTTACCTTCTATCATCAGCTCATCAATATGAGATGATGATTTCCAGAAGCAAATACTTGAATAACTTAAGAAAAAGTTTGAAAAACGATATACGTGCCTATAAAATTTGAGGGTTGCCCTTGATTTCCCTAGGATCCCATCATCAGATCCTGACTTGGTGACAATGGGACCACCTCAGAAGTGTACCCTATCGAACAAAAAAAGAATTTTGAAAATCGGTCCACAATTGACGGAGTAATCGGTGAACATACATAGAAAAAAAAAATACATACAGTCGAACATATAACCTCCTCCTTTTTTGAAGTCGGTTAAAAAGCAGAATCATCACATCGCAGAAAGTTCTTAGTCAGAATAGTCTTTTAACATACTATTAAAGGTAAAATGTTAACAAATAAAAATTCATAAAATTCATTTATTTTTGCAAATAGGCTTTTACACGTCCCAATATTAACCCTACCACTACCACTGATTATTCCCCTATCGCATTATTAAGAGTTGTAGGGATGAGGTGGAGGGAGAGAGGGGGGTAGGGGAACTCCCCCTGTGAATGGGGGAGATCAGAAACTTAGTTTCTGAAAAAACTGAAAATGAAATTTTGAGGCTAAGTTGCGTTTTTTGGGTAGTTTTTATTGGAAATCAACTATTTAAGTATGTGATTCTAGACTTAGCGCTCGGCGGCCGCTGCCGCGGCACGTTCACTTCACTCGCCTTCACGCTGTGTAAGGTCGTAAGTCTAACCTAACCTAACCTATAGCTTTGTTGTCCAACAAGTTTTTTAAAATGACCTTCGTTGGTACATTTGAAGACTAGATCATGCCGATCTTCCACTGAGAAAAGGGCGTCTTAGGCTGGATTCTATTCACTAAAAAAACACGCAAACCCAAAAGTTGGGTAAGCACTCTAAATGTTAGCCGTATCGTATTCCACCACTGGAATATCATTAAATAATGATGCCAAATAATCACGGTGCTAAAGAAACATTATGCTAATCGAAATTATGCCAAATAAAATTCTGCTATCTTAAAAGTATGCCATTGAAAATTCGGGTATATAAACATTCTACCAAACGATGATTATTTTTAACAATGTAGGTATGTATATGCCTTATAAATATTCGGTTAAAGAAGATTATGCCCAGTGAGTTATGCCAAATGAGTTTCTGCGTAAGCCTTTTTTTATTACTTTACAAGATTTTGTGTGTGGGCTAAGCAGTCAACAGAGAATAAGTAGGTAGATTGTTGCACAATCTCCAAGCTGCAACAAGATCTGTTTTATGCATCCCTCGAGAGTAAAGAAAACAAGCCGTGATTAACGGGACTACATAAGAAATAGCGGGATTTTCATAGAATCTGTAATAAAATGAACCTTCTATAGCTTTGACCAATATTTTTTCCTTGATAAATAATATAGATGTTAACTTGTTGTTTTTATTTTAAAAAGAATACGAATATTGTCTTCTGTGATTAACGAGATGAACGGAACGAAAATGTTTCAGAAGATGTTTTTTGCGCCATCTAGCGATCGGACGCGAGACTGTTTACTTACGTCGTTTTCCACAAAGCAGTTGGTTTTCTTTCAGCAAGTAAATATTTGTTGCTGTGGGAAACGGGACAGTGAAAAATCATAGAGGTCTAAAATAGCTAAAATAATGTTTTTTTAAGAGATATTCACATTATTTTAATGCATTATAAGTACGGCCATATTCGGTCCACGATAACCCTTTTAGATTTTTTCAGTGCAAAGTAGGTAGGTAGTAGTTAGGTAGGTAGGTAGCTTAAAAGTGAATCAGCAAATCGAACAGCGTTGAATAGAGCTCTTGGTTCGTGTGTCACCCTGTGCGTCCACGCGCACTGTGAGACCTCATGGTAATGTTTATGAATACGGATTTCGACATGCGGGCTGCTCGTATTACATTATTTCATTAAATTACATATAATAATATATTCGCGCCGAAATCCGTATCACAGGAAAAAGGTTACACGTGTTGTTCATTTCATGTTTCAGTAAACAATTCCAGTGTGTGTCTTTAAGCGTCAGCTTTAGTTACTTAAGCACAAAATAGATCTATAGAGTAAATCTGGAACGAAACGTTGTATTGAGCTTACAAAAACAAACTACCTACGAAACGTATGTGTCAAAAAACACTAATTCGAATTGCCCCTAAGAGTAGGTACTTTATAGAAATAAAAAATAACATATGTATGTAGTAAAAGCACTTGTAAAATTTATATACAGGGTGTCCCAAAAATAGAGTCAAGCCGAAGCCCAGAGGTAGAGCATCACTAGGGCTATCCGAATCACCCCCATGTATGTTCCGCGATTTTTTATGGTTTTCGAGTTATGTTTGTTTTAAAGGACAGTGCCAATCCATGTAATATGGAAGTTGGACCAAGTGCTGCCCAGAATGAAACTATAGTACATTTTGTTCCTCAGGCCAATATTAATTTGTAAACCGGAGCGCACTGAAATCTATCCCTGGAGTTAAGAGAAAAAAAGAGTTTTGTTTTGAATTATTTACATACAAAATATCATCGATGTATACCTACTACGCATAAGATTTGGCAATTTTGGCATTAAATAACACTCGCTATGTTCAACTTAACCATACTGCATCCGTACACCTTACTTTAGTACGACTTCGACATTATTTATAAGCGATCAAGCGCTGTTTCAGTAGTTTAGTTAGTTGACCGAAATTAATTATTTCCAAAATGGAGCAAGAAGTTTTAGCTTACAATAACTTCAATAATCGATTGTAATACACCAATAAATTGATTTTTCGCAAGGATAGAGAACTAAAACTTCTTGCTTCATTTTGGAAATAATGATTTCGGTCAACTAACTAAACTACTGAAACAGCGCTTGATCGCTTATAAAGAATGTCTATGTCGCACTAAAGTAAGGTGTACGGATGCAGTATGGTTAAGTTTAACATAGCGAGTGTTATTTAATGCCAAAATCACGAAATCTTATGCGTAGTACGTATATATCGATGATATTTTGTATGTAAATAATTCAAAACAAAACTCTTTTTTTCTCTTAACTCCAGGGATAGATTTCAGTGCGCTTCGGTTTACACATTAGTATTGGCCTGAGGAACAAAATGCACTATGGGTTGATTCTGGGCAGCACTTGGTCCAGACCCTGGCACTATCCTTTCTGTGCTTAGGCACTTTTTTGGCCACTGTGGCGCGAATAAATAAGGTACCTACATGCCTGATTTTTTTATTATTATTAGATGAATACTAGGCCTATCTGATTCAGAAGTATTATAATTCATAACACGAATGTAAACCAAAAAAGTTAAATTCTTATATGTTGTAAAAAAATGAAAAAAAAACCCTAGTGATGCCTTACTTACTGGGCTTCGGCTTGACACTATTTTTTGGGACACCCTGTATAAAGTGGCAGTGGGTGGGGCACATAGCTTGTAGAGCTGATGGCCGTTGGGGCAGAAAAGTTCCCCACTAGGTGAGCTGACAATCTGGTGAAGGTCGCTGGAAGAAGAAGGTTGGATAGTCTAGCTAGGTAAATAAAACGAATAAACAAAAAGTTTTAACTTGTCTGGGGGAAGTCTGGTTTTGCCAAATTTTAGATTGCTTTTATTTAGCTTAGAAGGAATTTTTGATATTATGAGTTATTTAATATAATTAACTTTCATTTTAGTTTGTTAATAATTATTGGTGTCTCGTGTTGTGTGTTATTTGGTATGTTTTTCTTCAGTGTAGGTAGTTCTTGAATAAAAAACTATACAAATTGATTTCATTATAATATACTTACTAGCTTTTGCCCACTGCTTCGCCCGCGTGAAACATACAAACTTCCAACCCCCGTTTTACCTACCCCTCAGGGTGGAAATCCGTTCTTATGATGTCTACACCCTATAAAGAACCTACCTGCCAAATTTCAAGTGTTTAGCTGTTAGTATACATAGTTTCTGAGATTTCGTGATATAAATCAGTGAGTGGTATTTCTCGTTTATTACTTACTCTACCTGCCTAATACGTATTATTTACGACTTTCAGAAATTGTTAGTCATATATTTTACTCGTTTTATCATGGTTTATTACACTTCTACATGAAAAAGTTATTTTAGAGTGGTGTAATAAATTAACATGATGAGAAAAAATCTCCTCTATAGGCTTTGTGTCTAAAGTTGAGTACTTACCTTCATTTACGACTTCGAGACGAGAAGTTGTTTTTTATATAAGGCGGCGATACACGTGCCAGTAAAACGGAAAAGTAGCTTGCATGCTTGTAAGCGATCTACGTGGATAAGTGCTGGCGAAATGTGGATGGATCCACTAGAATTCAATTTGCTTCATTGTGTCGCTTGTCGATTTTCTTTTTTATGGAAATAGAGCCACATTGTCCAACAAAAAAAAAAACTAATATTGTTGAACACTTGCTAGATACAGTGTGCTTACTAAGAGTTCAGATAAAGTAAGCTAGCGATTGCGTCATAAAATTCTATGACAATTTTAGTTCTTGAAAGTAGCTGCTTAGGGCGCTGTACAATCTGTCATACATTTAATGTGTTTTTTTACACAGTCGCTTGCGAGCACACCTAACGTAAACTCATGGTAAGTACACAGGTGTGCCCCAGCAAAGAATGACAGTAAACTGTTGGTGGCACGAGCAAGGAACTGGTATGCAAGTGTACCAGCTACTATGTGTATCGCCGCCCTTATGTTTTCAGCTAACGAAAAATGAGTTGTGTGCGTCACTTGACGCTCGTAAACAAACTTATTTGAAACTCTTTTGTACGTGTGCTCCCAGGCAAGTTATGTAAACCATACCAGACAAGTTTCACAAAACATGTCGACGTTGTCTGAAATTTTAGACATTTTCCTATCATAATAATATTATGTTTATCTAAATTTTACATGACTTGTAAATTCAGACTAGGGTGAAAAGCGCGCTACTTATTATTTTCCCTCAATGGTAGCTTAGGGTAGGAAAATCATTGCAGGTCTATTGTCCATATCTTCATCGAACTTTAGGACCTATGCCTGTAGATAAACGCCCACATTCACAAGCGATGCTTGCAAGTGAAGCGGCAAATCGAATGCACAGCGTTGAATGGAGCTAGAGCTCTGTGATTGGTTCGTGTGTCACCCTGTGCGTCCACGCGTACTGTATAAGACGTGTACGTTACTCCAGCATCTCATAGTAATATTTGTGAATAGGGGTGAAAATAGCACTCGATTCAGATTTTCGATTGTGAAGAATTCTGTAATGCATGAGATGATTTAGGTAAGTAAGCATTTTATCTGGGCTGTATAATACAGAAGTCTATCGGCATTTTCTTGCAAAATAGCATCTATCGCAAATATAATAATGCCACAATACGATGACATGGCATCCTTATACCTTAGATTGCATCTACTAAATGGTCAACAGTCTGTAAGCAAACGCCCATTATTTACCGCTAGACTAGTTTCTCCAGGACTATTCATTATCATGGACCCAGATAGGCTGATATATGAAGGTATTTGGCTCGACGAACACTCGGCATAATTATCTTAATTGACTCTTATGTTAATTTCTTATTACTTGTCACTTGTCAGAATGAATGCTGCTAGCATTTGTTACCTTGACATTCATTTGTTATTCCCACCTAAGTTAATAATTCTATGTATTGCAAAGTTGCGTGAGACAAATGAACATCGGGTTGGTAGAACGTCACTTGTTTTAATTGATGAAGTGGCAACAGATTGTTTCGATTTGGTTTTTCCGGTATCCATTTATTTTTAACCGACGACAAAAATGTTTCACAATCCGACAAAACATTTTCTGGCTCTATTTCATGGTTTTTATTGAAATCAATTTGATTGTAATAAGTATACACAGACAGACGCCACAAGTCTCCGCTAGGTAATGCTGAAAGTTTTGCCAAATAAAAAAATCAGGTAAGAAATAAATAACCAGAAAACCATATACAAATAAAACTTTATTTATCAAAAGATATGTACAACATTTATTTAAAACAGTACTGAGCATAGCCTTATGGAGATCGTTGAGGTGTCCACCGAAGAAAGACACTCACCGTACAAGAGAAACTTTGATGGATAACTGTTGAAGATTTCCTTAATTATAAACCTTATGACTAACTGACTAGACTTCAAAATTGTTGGGGTATTTCAGTGTCCCCAAGTATTCGGACAATGTTTACTCGTAGCAGATTATGGATTTGAAATAGCTCACTACAAAGTAACTAAGTATTTGCTAGTATGTGTACAAGTACATAAATGGAAACGGATACAATAAATTTGTTACGCGGTCATGAAAACGAGTGGCATAGTATAATTATTAGCTATTTAGATTCTATCTGTAAAACAATGTCACATTACTTAATAGGTAGGTTCGGTAAGGTTAAAACAGAAATAGTTATTTTTCCTCTTTAATTAAATGTTTCAAATATTTAAGTGTTCTTCCTCCAATTACTAATTAATTCATTGAAAAATAATAGACAGTTAAAAAATATAAATTACTACAATATAGAATGAAACAATACTTTAAAAAAATATTAATTTAGGCAAATTAATCAAAGAGAACTTTTGTATTGTAACTTATGTAGACTCCCATTAAGACGAATCCAATAAAATTCGTTTCGTTTAGAAAATTGCCCAGTGTCCATGATTACTTATTGATTTTAGAGTAATTATTATTAACGGGATTGCTACCAAGTACCTTGTTTACGAGCCTTCGATAAATAAGGTACATTAGCAATACTGTTAATAAATTACTGTAATGTTAGTGTCCATGAAAGTTTAAAACAATATAGGTACTTATTGATTTATTCTAATATCAGTTTGTTTTGACTTGAAATTTTTAGGATTACCTAAAATCCTCCAGTTTTGAATTATTAAATTCAAAACTGGAGGATTTTCGATGAAATTTTATTTACTTATAGGTATTTCACTATTGTAACTTCGGTTCAGTTTTCGGTTAGTTTTGCGTGGTAGTATAAAATATGGAATAATAATTATTATTCTAAAACTTCCAGACAGTAATAACAGACAGAAGAATAAATAGATCTATTTAGGCTATTTTATGTCTTAAAACTTACCCCTTTACTTAGAAAACCTGAAACAGTTTTGTAACACAGTTTTTGCTATTTAAAACATTGTTAACTTTCCTATCTAGGCTATTTAACATTTATGACTGAAAACTAAACCCTTTTAGCTAGAAAATCTAAAACAGTTCTGTAACTGTAACATGTAGGTAACTGTAACATTTGTATTTACAAAAAAAGTTTTTAAGTATGTTTATATCCGTTGTCTTAGTACCCAACCATAATACAAGCTTTGCTAAATTTGGGACTGGCAGCAGCGGACGTCATTTCGCTGAAACGAAAGAACGACAAAACATTTCATAGCACGCATTTCGACGCGGTACTCCGGCTTGAAGTTATAAGACATTATTTAGCTGAAATGCTTGATATTATTTTGTCGATTTTCAGAATAGAACCATGTTAAAAGTAATCTCAACTTTTAGGTACGATTAAGTTCAAAGAAATCGCATTAAATCAAATCTTACAATCGGTCTAGAGTTTATTGATATTATCAAGCGTTTAGCAATAAAAAGAAATTTTCAGTCGAAATTACTTTATGAGTTGTCATTTTTCTTTGATGTAACTAATGATTTAGGCGTTTTCTACGGCTAAGAATGGAACATTCTGATTCTTTGTATCATTTTTCTTTGTAGAAATAAAATAAGAAAAACTTGACGAAGCATTATTAGAAAACTCCTTGACAACATCTTAACTATTTATCGTTTTCATCATGAAATGTTCCTATGTTCCTTAAATTCATAATTAATTAACTATTATTTGGAAAACCAGGCTTCATTATTTTCTATCTGTACTTTATATGTACGTATTGTTCTTGAAATATTCTTCTTGATAAACATAGTATTTAATTCATTATGACTAACCCTTCCTCAAGATGAGGATCTCACAGTAAATATTGATTCTTCCGGATAATCCTTTTGAATGCCTCTTGACAAAGGATAGCGGCCTTAGCCGGCCCTGTGGGCGTATTTCCAAAGCAATATAGCTCTAATTGGCATGTAAATCGTGTACAAATTCTCTTCCATTTGGCCTAAATTATACTTATTATGCATGTTAAAACAATTAATGGTGTTTATGTTACGTGTTAATAAATCAGTCAATTCTTGTAATAAATGAAAACAAGGAAATATCTTGTCTGGATCTATCAACACAATATAGTGCCTGGTTAAGTGGATGATGATGAGAACGTAAGATAGTTTTGTTAATAATTTCGACATTAGGTTTTAGTAGGCTGTTTGTTTTTAATTAGTTTGGAGAAATGGTTATCACGAATGTTCCCATTTCCTTTTTTGAGATATTAGAAGTATCAAAATACCGTTTCTTCTGTTCACTAATAACAAATAACGTTATCGTATAACCCTCCGCTATCGCTTGCCAAACAAAATTAAACATTGATGCTCAAAACTTACAGCATAAACTTATTTTAACACCAATAGCATGAATAGACATTAAATTGTACTGGACACTCAAAACGCATAACCTAATCCTGGGCTAAGTATGGTTCACAAGAACTGTTGTAGAATGCTCGCGTGTTTCTCTTGTACAGACTTTCCTCATGGAACAGATGATTTTGCCCTGCAAACAGAAAACAACTAATTATTCAATCAGTAAAAATCAGAATTATCGCCTTGATAAGCTGAAACAGTTTTGATTTACTAAGTATATCTCAAATGTAGGCATGCGCCTAATCTTTTTGTATTTCTCAATTTTGCTTTACCTACTGCCAGTAAATTACTGGCCACTATAACTATTTAGAGAATTCATTTATTAACGACCATTAAGTTTTCATTTATTTTGTTTGGTGCGTAATAGTGTGCAATAGGCGAGTTTCCTAAAAAAAATTTTAGTCCGTCAAATATATTGGACACGTAAACGTAAGTACATTTTTATTTGTTAATCAAACAATAAGTAATTACGAAGATATGGTGCCTTGAAGATCTGCATGACGTCACAAAGTGCAACACTGATAAGCACTCCTTGACGTCACGTACCTCTTCTTTTACGTGCGTATTTTTAGTTAACACACGGGCTTTGAATTATCAAAGTCTTACCTATTAATCATCCCTATTTTAATTTAACTCAATGAAATAGCGCAGGGATAAACTATGTGCCAGAGCAGAGTTAACCTCTGATTTTTTCTAAATGATAAAACTAGGTACGCTATTAACGCGAATGGCGTAAAGTCATATTATGACTAGACCATTACTACGCTCCATTTAAATAAAAGATAGCTTCTCTCCGCCAATCGCGAGAGAAGAAATAGCGGGGAAAAGGTTATTAAGAAATACAAAAGTCACGTTCACTTTAATTAAATCCACAACGATTCTAATCTCGGCCAAATAAAACGTTATAAACTCTTTTTCGAATTTGTGATATCACAGAAAAGTATTTCTATTTTCTAGTTGTTAACGCGTTCCACGAATTTTTTTACAGTTTATGCAAAAGATGACGTCAACTTGTACTATTGCGACGGAATGACTTACGCCCGTATTCACAAACGATGCTTGCTCGAACGCACAGCGTTGAATAGAGCTCTGTGATTGGTTCGTGTGTCACCTTGTGCGTCCACCTGCACTGTGAGACCTCATAAGTACTAATGTTTGTAAATACGGGCGTAAGTATTCACTACTCATAGTCAAAATATTTCCAAAAAAATGGTACCAATAACCTCCCATACGTAGTCTTTGTGCATATTCAGTTTTTCACCGTGTCTGTGACCTGCATTTATTATTTGGGATGTGTACAATAGACTTCAATAGAGGATATAAACTAGATAATTATCATTTATATAGAGAAATTATGAAAAATGTGAATTGCTCTATCGACTTTATCTAGGTACGTCTACAATGAAAAAGACATAGAATCTTAGATATTTTGGGAGGTGTGAGCGACGGCTGTTTATACAGATTTGTTTATCAAACCAATCTCGATTATCGTAAACCTACGTGTTCTGGCTGCCCGAGTGGGAGTGGATGTGGGAATTTGTGAAAAACAAGAGTTACGCTGTCTGGTCAATACGAAATAGCAATATCACAGGCACTACAAGTATTACAAAATAATATGGCTTCAAAAAATTACAATATTTTGATGCAATACCACAACTTAATTAGATCATACAAAATATCATCGTCACATAAATGGTTAAAGTCACAAAATTCATACTGTTTCGCCTAAATCTAAAGGACTGTCACGCCTGGAGCTTGGTGCCGGCATGACGGCTTTGTTTCAAAGAATCATGTCGACGACTTGTAGGAAGTTTTAGGTACTTACTTTCTATCTATTTTGACAACACGGGTTTGGTGTTTAGACGCATTAGATTCCTAAGTCTTATCTTTTATAGCTCTCTATTATTTGAAAATGTTTTCAAATACTACAGTATTACTTTTATTAGACAATCCTATCTGAAAGATTCCACATTATTGCAGGAAACACAATGGAGACTAACTTAATTTTATTATCAAGTCTTGTTATGATCCCGGATACTTAAGTTTAACGCTCAAAATTCGATATTAGCTAGGACCACATGAGAGCCAAAACACACGACGCGTTGCGGCGCCGCACCTCAAAGATGGCGACGACGAGGTGCCGCACCGCTCGTGTGCCCGCCACAGTATTTCTATGTGATGACGCAGCGACACCGCTCCGGCGACGCACCGCCGCCGCAACGCATGCTTTGGCTCTTAGTTTCAACGCTCAAAATTCGATATCTGCTGCGATCACTTATTTCTCACGACTTCAAAGTTCCGACATCATAGTCATAAATGTCGCTATCTCATTACTATTAACTGCGAGAAGGTATGCGTAACTACGAGATTGGTGTTTGTGTAATAGCGCCGTAAATTTGTTAAAAAGTGAAGGTTGAACATAATACATTTTCTTAGAAGCAATATAATGGATGAGTGAACTAAGAACTTCTGATATTACAAAATAATTTATATTTAGCTAAAAGGAAACTCGGTCTGTACTTTGTGAAAACTAATCTTTTAAGTAATCAAATCGATACTTGTTAAGGTTACCGGTTACGTAAAGGTTCGGCTAAACCAACATGTGCAGCCTGCGTGCGCGATGGCGATCTTACTGATTTCTATACACTGGCGATCTATCTATCTACTACTCGTATGAGTAGTAGTAGTAGTAGTAGTAGCACCCAGTTAGCAAGTCTCATTATTCTGAACCTTTACCATTACAGTTCTTATTATTATAATATTGCATAACTAAAAAACCCACCCATTGAAGGTTCAAAAAAAACTTAGAAAGATTTTTTTATGTAAAATATACTTACGTGTTTTGACCGTCCGAGTGCGAGGCAGTTGGTGGCGGCCATTTGTGAAGATGCGCGCGCCACATCAGCTGCCCAAACGTCATCCTGAACTGTCGGGACATTGAGCAGTACAGCACGAAGTTGATCGCCCCGTTCAGAAGCGCCAGTGCATCCATCAGCTCCCCGAACAGATCGTAGCAACGCTTGAAGAAACATCGCCCGAGCAATCCGCTTAGAAGACCCAGTATCCCTTGAGGTAGCTCGGTTACCAGGAAGAGTAAAAGAACTGCAACCAACATCTTCGTCGTTCTATTCGTTCTTTTGTCTGCCTTGCATTGACGCTTCGCTGCTTTGTTCGTGGTTGGACAAGCATTGTATACTCTGACTTTTTTCTGGTGCTGATTCGCGCTGTACACTTCCCTGATCAGCCATAGACTGATGATGGTCAGAATGCAGCATGGCAGCAGTTTTATCAGCACTGCGTGCACCCAGAAGTTGATCTGGTACAGCTGGCCTTCCTGGTCAGCGTCCACGTGGTACAGGATCATAGGTCCACTTGGCTCCAGGATCACTGTGGTGTGGATGTCGAATACCTGTGGAAAAGAGATTATGTTAGGAATTGCAAACCTCTTGTAGGTATTCACTAAGGATCACCTTTAAGCCTGATCATTTATTTACCACACGAAAAAATGAAATAAATATTCCAAATTGAATCTTATTTAAGGTATATTTTAATTACGTTAGTTTGGAAGATATTTTTTATTATAATTAGGTACTAACTATGTAGAATGAACCCTTTCGAGTATTCTAACAAAAACAAACAAACATTCAGCAAAAACTACTTTTGATAGTAATAGAGTCGTGACTATCGAAGTGTGTGTGATTTAAACATAGATAAAAACCATAAAAAAGCAGAGCTCCCAATTTTCAGAAATATTATTTTGATTCCATATAAAATAAGACATGTGTGTGTAGGCATGTGTAGCAATCATCCGTAACAATGAAATGTTAAACGAACTGAAAATAAATTTCTACTCTCGCCCATATGGCAAAGTTATTCGATATCATTTATGTCAACCAAGAAGGCTTCATAAAAATAGTGAACATTATTCGTACAGCTTCTGCTCGCGGTTTTCACAACAGTCTATATGATTACATTTCGTTTACAAAATGGATAAAAGGTATATAGTTCAGTAGAATACTCGTAGATAACCTTGACGGATAGTATTCAATAGCTAGCAGTTGAACTTTCAAGTCCACGTGTCTATGTTATTTTTGTTTGTATCTTTATTATCTATTAAGATATGGGACTATTCCCACCTCTCGTTCCCACCGCTGCAACTCCTGTGTAGCCAATGAAGGTCAAGTTTGTCCCCGGAGAAGGTTGAACTGTCATTAGACCCGCAACGAAATTAATCAGAAGAACATAGGAGGAGTTCGAAGTTAAGGTTCGACTTCCCACCATTGCAACGTGGATATCAGGTTACAATTTTGCTTATTCAAAACTGCAATAACAAAAAAATATAAATCTTATTTTAGTGAAATCTATAAGCTAGAAAGGCGAAAAAGAATATTAAGAATATTAAATAAATGGCTTTCAACTACTTGCTAGGTAAATACATAAGGGTTATACAGAGTTAATAGATTCAGGGTTCGTAGGTAGGTACATCATTTTTTGCTGTTATTACCCCAGAGGTTTAGTCCTAACGTGCCCACAGAAAATCAAAGTCATGCTCTATAGCAGGATTTTACAAAGTGGGGTACGCATACCCCTATGGGTTCGCCATTCGACATCAGGGGGTTTGCGACAAGATTTACGCAATGGTGGCAGCTTGGAATTATGGTTAAAATTGTCCAAAATTGACTCCATTTGCGACAAAAAACACCCATCACATTAATATTATAAAGACATTCATTTGGTACCTTTCATTTTCTTTATAGAGAGGGTTTTGATTAGCTAATTAGGGGGTTTGCTATCGCCTGGAAACTTTTACCAGGGTCGTGGAGCGGAAAGTTTGGGAAACCCTCAAAACCCTCTATTCTATAGCTATAAGCATTAAGCTGAGCGGGAGATCTTTATTTGCACAGAATCTTTATGTGATGCTAGTAGTAGACCCTCCCGCGGATTTACAAAATCTTTTAATGCCCTGTTCTTTACGCAGGTTCAGCATGTAATTTCAGGCTATTACGGTACAAAAAATACAATCGTAAAATCTGAAACATCTTTCTCAATAAAATCTAAATAAGTAGATACATTTTCATATCTCGTAACTGGAGGTATTATAGGTTTCATTTTGTTTTCTTTATGTATAGAGATATAGGTACATTTGTACCGAAATTAATCGTAAGAGAGGTTTTTGCTTAAGTACTTAATACGTAAAAACACACACTATGGCTTTTTGAAATCATGATATTAACTAATAGTCCAGTCATTTAAGCTTAAATTAGGTAAGAATCTCGGAATTCGAGATACCCAGCTGTAAGTCTGTAAATACTTGTATATTGACACCCTAAAAGTTGTCTCAAAACCTACATATGGTAGGGTGTAAGCAACTATTAAATTTTAAGGTCAAAGGTAAAAAAAATCGGTTTTTTGCGCTTTTTTTGGAAATATCTCATTTCCTATGGGTTTTTTGCTATTTGTATTTATTATCAATATTGTAGAATACAAAACTCTCTACAAATTTTGTATAAAAAAATTTTTTATGTATAAAAAAAAATTACCGTTGACCGTATAAAAAAAATTTACCATATGTAGGTTTTGAGACAACTTTTAGGGTGTCAATATACACGTATTTACAGACTTACAGCTGGGTATCTCGAATTCCGAGGTGAACTTACTATAATGACTGGACTATAATAGGTACAGTTAGCGTCAAATAGTTCGACAACAAAAATTGACAACACAATTCACCTTAATCCAATCCAATAAAATAGACGTGTTGTGAACTTTTTGACGACTTTGGGTGTCACGAACTATTGACGCTGACTGTACTACTTTCAGTTTCATTCTGTTTACTTTTCTTTTACCGTACTGGTAAATTACAAGTCGGTTTATTATTCAAACCACAGTTCACCTTTTTGATAACTCTTCTCAGGTAGAGTTTTGTAGGGAATCCTTTAGGATTGTACATAAATACTTCCATCAACTCCTATCCTTCATTGTTGTGAATATTAAAAGGAAGCCTTAGTTTGTTTCAAAGCAAAAACTCGAAATTGTAATTACAACGTCAAAAATCCTACCGCGAAATTTTCTTTAACCAGTTCTGTGTGCCTACCATGAGTTTACGTTAAGTGTGCTCGCTAGCGACTGCGTAAAAAAAATGACATTTAAATGTATGACATATTGTGCTTATGTAATCTTCATAGAATCTTTTGACGTATTCGCTAGCGAGCTCACCTAACGTAAACTCATGGTAGGCACACTGGTTAGTTACTTCAGGGACAAATAAAATGATATGATACTTACGCCCGTATTCACAAACGATGCCTGCTTAAGTGAAGCAGCAAATCGAACGCACAGCGCTGAACAGAGCTCTGTGATTGGTTCGTATGTCACCCTGTGCGTGCATTCACGCGCACTGTAAGAACTATTTATTATTAATGTTTGTGAATACGGGCGTATTTTGGTCTGTGAAAGACATAAAAAAAATCTGTCAAGAATTTCTAGAGCTTAACTTTTCCCTTTTCCAAACAATTTTTAAAAAATTTACTACGCTTAATATAGAGGATGCACGCTACTTCGTTAGCCTGTGACATTTTGATGTACAATATAAATGCAATTTTACTGGAAAGCTTTTCAAACTTCGTTAAGTGCAGTTGAAAGATTTAAAAACATCCATTTCTCCTCACAAACTTTTTATTTTACGTTCTTAGAAATAAAGAGATTTCTCTAACGCAAATGAAACGAACGTTAAGCATGACGTTTGAACGTTTTCTTTCCTGTTTTTCTGCTCTGATTTGAAAAGATCAATTTTGACCCTATCACTTTAATGGAATATTAGAACAATTTACGTAATGCTCGGAAAATTCGGGGCCACTTTGAGTGGAAGAATCGTAAATAAATAATAAAACAGGATGTAAGGAGAGGTCAGCAAATAGTCTAATAATAAAAGTGTCATTTTATCAATTCGCCATCCTGAAACATAATTTACTTGCAATGAAGATCTAACTAATTTGAAAAAAAAAAGGTAATATTTCTAATAGATAAGTGAATTCACGTAGAGGTACGAATAATAATATAATGAATATTAATCGTAAAAGTTAGTAGTAAGTGCCTTGATCTTGTATTTAACAAATACACATGCACATAAAATGATTTATCGCGGTAAAATTGATTACAATTCACCAGATTTTTTAAAAGTTGTACTCACTTTCGTATCATTCTGTTCTGAAAGGGTTATCATACATAGACAAGCGTGCTCTAACAATTCGAAATATAATGCTTATTATGATTACAATTCACCAGATTTTTTAAATGTTGTACGCACTTTCGTATCATTCTGTCCTGAAAGGGTTATCATCTCAGACCATAGAAGGGTTCCCTTCTATGATCTGAGGTTATCATACGGTATAGAGAAGCGTGCTCTAACAATTTGAAATAGTATAATGCTTGTTTCGTTCATTAGTGGAATGCTTCGTGCTAATAATGAGCATGTGTATCTGTAGGTACCCTAAGTTTTTCTTTCAGCTACAAATCTGTAGTTAAAAATTAATTAAAAGCGAATGGACCAAATAATTGGCTTGACTTGATGAACATACTGAATACTGTCTCAACTTGGACCTTACCAACGAAGAGTTTATCTTGTATTTATAATTTCATTAAGTAGGTACCTATAGGTAAGTAGATACCTGGTAGGGTAAAAAGATTATGAGACATGTAAAGGCTCCTTAAGAGCAAAATGACGATTTGTAAGAACTATTTATTAGTCTAAACAAATAAAGAAATTTTGACTTTTGACTTTGACTTTATACCTACTTTGTTTGTATCTAACGGATTACGTTTCAGTCTTTCATTTTAAAAGCTCGACGGGGAACACGTGCCAGATGAGAGGTTTTGAAGAGGAGAAAAATTCATATTAATATTGGTAGTACTTAAATAGTATTTAACTATGTAAGCTAATAAGTTGTTTCTATTTTGAGGAATAAACGTCTTGAACCTTAAAATTTAAAGGGTCTGTGTAAAATTCTACATAATTATGTGTATTAACAGGTACTAAGTATTAACTACTATTTTATTCTACTATACATATCAAGTAGGCATTATTATTTATTATATGATGCCTATTACTTAATAATTTACCTCCCTAATAACGCGGGTGGTAACAAGTAGTAGGGCTTGCCAACATTTAGAGATATTATCTTTTACTCATTATTAATGAGTCGTATAAATGAACCCACCCCAGGCTTTTACTTGGATTAATATTGTAGTTTTATTGCAAAAGAATGCTTATAAGGTAGGTATTAAATGTTCTATACTAAAAACTAGCTGTGCCCGCGACTTCGTACGCGTGAAAATAGTTTGAATTATATTTCCCGTTTTTTGCAACATTTTTCATTACTGCTCCGCTTCTATTGGCAGTAGAGTGATGTTATACAGGATGGAATTTTGTAATGCCTCCTGGAGGGAAAGTACTCTTAATAATGTAAATAGAAAACTTTACTCAAAGAAAACATTCCTTTATATTCGAAAATTTTTCGAAAATTACCATACCATACAATTTTTCAATTCAATTCATAGAGATTTTATCCTTATACTTAACCCTAACGATCGATGTAATATAAATACAGGGTGTAATTTTTAACAGTTTTTACGTGGTTCGATTCCCGGGTGTGGCAAGCGAATTTTTGGAAATCTCTGAATGCAGTTCTATTTCTTTTCAAAAATAAACGAATGTTTTCTTTTCAAAAATTTTTCTATCTACAACATTAAGAGTTACCTACTTTCCCTCCAGGTGGCATTACAAAATTCCACCCTGTATAGCCTAAACCTTCCTATCCAACACAAAATATTTTTTCAAATAGGACCAAAGTTCCTGAGATTAACACGTTCAAGCAAACAAACTCTTCAACATTATAATATAAATAATAGTATACATAGAATAACTGTACCAAAACCAAATCATGTTTTTATTATGTAGGTAGGGAATTGTAAAGAAGTCACGTAAATTATGTTTGAGCCACGTACGTGGCTTGATACTCGACTTACAGTCACAATATTACGCTCTTTTGGTCTTACATATTATGTTTATCATAACATCAAAGACCTATGTTTATAGGTATACTTATTTATTTTCTTTATTAGGAAAACATACTTGTAAAGGTAATAAGATAAGTAGGTACTATACGATACGATGCTGCCAGAAAAGCTGTTCATAATTAAATTGCGTGGCTCCTAGGTGTACCTAAAACAACTTATAATAAAAAAACAGAAACGAACATTAATAATAAAAAAATTTAAGACCATAATATTAAATGATATGAGTTTCGTTGATAGATTACGGTCATTACGAGGCCACGGCACATTTAACTCTCGTTTGCTCTCAATTGACTAAATGAGCTGTGAAGAAATGACCGTACTTAGTGGGAAATTTTCTTAGCTCCGCACGACCTATCTATGTAGTTCCACGAATCTAGTACTTATGTAGTATTTGTAGGTTTATCTAATACTAGCTGACCCGGCGAACTTTGTTCCGCCTTAATGGCAATAAATAAGCAGACTTTTTTTTATTTCGAACGGGATAAAAAGTATCCTATGTCCTTCTCCTGGCTCTAAACTACCTCCCTGACAATTTTCAGCTAAATCGGTTCAGCCGTTCTTGAGTTATAAGTGGTGTAACTAACACGACTTTCTTTTATATATACAGGGTGTCCCGTAATGTAACGTCAAGCCGGAACTGGGTGTTAAGGCAAGTTGTGCTGGTTATCAGAAAAATATAAAAAAAAATCTATGTGGCATATTTTAAAAATAATAGGCATTAAAAAAAAATCAAAAAATTCTACTCCAGGTGACGGTCCTTTTGCTCGTGTTGCCACAAATCTTCACTTTTTCCAAAAATTTTTTTTGTTATGTAACCCTGAATAACGCTTCTCTAAATTGTTATCAAAATTACAAAACCAGCTGCTCCAGCTTGGATGAAAAAAATACATTATTCTCAAAAAGAAATTCAAAATATAAATTTTGCCTAGTTTAAACTGACTGTACTGAAAAAAAAATGTACTACGCGAGTGTGGCATGTGACGTCATAATTTGGCGCATTTAGTAAGGATTCCAAAATGGTATAACACTTGGTAAATTTTTGCTGTAATTGTCGACAATTTTTGGTTTTTTGGAAATAGTCCCGTTTTTAACTTTATTTACCTTGGTTAAAAATTATTATTCTAATGTGCCCAAAATTCAAGTTTCTGTGACTGACTACCGTACAGTCAGTCACAGAAACTTTTGTCACCATGACAGTAATTAGTAGTTGACATACTGTGACAAAAGTCACACGTGCGCGCGCGCTTTTACTACCTGCTCTGCCTGCACTTGTACTTGGTAACAGGGATAATAAGGATATGAAGTTTCGGTTATGGATACGGTTACGGATATAAGAATAATATTATACCGGTTTCGGTTACGGTCACGGATATGAAATCATTTCAGATTATCCGAAAGTCTCGGATAATTTCGGTTACGGAATTATTAGAATTTCAAAAATGTAGGTATAATACAAGTAGCAAGATGCTGCGTGAGCGTAACCCACATAGCTACTTTATGTACCAACTAAGACGACACCTATGTATGATAAAGGTAAAACAGGCTGGCATATTAGATGGTGCCAGCGAATGCCAGACAAGTTGGTAACAAATATTAAGATTTAAGGTACAATTCCAAGACGGGCCGCAGACCGCAATTTGCAACCGCAATTTGCAACCGCAAACTGCAAAACTATGAAATCGGCAGCGCGGCATTGCAGCTGCGGCGTGTATACTGCAAATTTCATAGAGTTTTGCAGTTTGGCCTTTATCCGAAACTATCCGTAACTTTTGAATCAGTTTCGGTTACGGTTATGGACATTTTTTTATTTCGGATATCCGATAGTTTCGGTTACGGTTACGGATATCCATAACATCCCTGCTTGGTAAGATGGCACTCTCCGTCCCGCTCATACCTTTTAAAATGGCTTATCCACCTCACTTAAGCCAGAAACTTAAATTTTGGGCACATTAGAATAATATTTTTAACCAATGTAGATAAAGTTAAAAACGGGATTATTTCCAATAAACAAAAATTGTCGACAATCACAGCAAGATTTTACAAAGTGTTATACCATTTTGGAATCCTTACTAAATGCGCCAAATTATGACGTCACTTGCCACACTCGCGTAGTACAATTTTTTTTTCAGTACAGTCAGTTTAAACTAGGCAAAATTTTTATTTTGATATTTTTTTTGGGAATAATGTATTTTTTTCATCCAAGTTGGAGCAGCTGGTTTTGTAATTTTGATAACAATTTAGAGAAGCATTATCCAGGGTTACATAACAAAAAAAAAATTTGGAAAAAGTCAAGATTTGTGGCAACACGAGTAAAAGGACCGTCACCTGGAGTAGAATTTTTTGATTTTTTTTAAATGCCTATTATTTTTAAAATATGCCACATAGATTTTTTTTTATATTTTTCTGATAACCAGCACAACTTGCCTCAACACCCAGTTCCGGCTTGACGTTACATTACGGGACACCCTGTATAGATCTAAACCAAAAAGTAAGTGTTTGTATTATGTATTTCGTAACAGTTTTACAATCTTAATTTAAGTTATGTTATGTTGTCGTCGGAAAAGGCAGGGATTTGTAAACTGACAGAATTATATGGGAGCGCTTTTCCGTGCAGTTCTTTCTCTAACTAAAAATAACAACTCTATGATTAAAAAGCATTCTCTACCATTTTAGCCAAAGGACGTCCACTGCTGGACAAAGGCTTCCTCTAAGGATTGCCTCAACGACTGGTCATCAATCCACCAAGTGTAAGCCTGTCATATACTCACCATAAATGTTGGGATGCAGAGTATGGGCGGGAGTATGAAACTGCTCAGTATGGCTGTGCTGCATCGCCTCTCCGTGCAAAGTATGTGGTTTCTATCCGAGTATCTGAAAAAAATTGCACTGATGTACCAAAAGTTCATTACGAGAGCTGCTTTACGCATGTTGAGTGGTTTCAATACGAATACATGAACAGTTTAATAACTTTTAGGACAAATAAACCCTTCCATTTGGCCTCCATAGCAACCGAGTACCTATACTAGAAATAACTAAAAAAATATCGAATTGCCTAAACTGGGAATCGAAACCACGAGTCTTCGCTTGCCCGGTGGTAAGAGCATGTTTTTTTTTAATAAATACAACATATTTAACTAAGGCTGGGTTTTACTTTAACCAACGTCACAAACGAACGTAACTAACAAACGTCAAATACCATACAAAAGACACCGGTTACTTATCGTTATAGTTACGGTTAAAGCTAGGTGGTGCCTTTAAAGATTTTATAAAGTCTTCCGTTTCATGTATTCTGTTAGGGTTTCTGATTTCTCGACTTATTTTTGATCTCGAGTTTCGAGAATTCTCGAGGCCTAAGTCTCGAGTTTTCTCGGGTCTCGAGTCTTTTAATGAAAACTGCTGGAATCGGTTGGAATTTATTAAAAACACAGGTTTTTTTTTTATCTAATATACTTACTTATGCATAACAATCAATATTAGAATTTAGTACCACTTATTTTGGTAAAGAAAGAAACAAAAAATTAAATCTTCTTTCATAATTAATATTTACTAATAATCATAACAAAAGTCATAAAGTCGCGTGTACTTTAAGGATAAATAACAATAAAAATCTGGAGCTACAATTGAATCACTTGTTTTCTAAAGAACACAAGTCCAAATAGCAAAATTACGATAAATAGTTTTTTTTATGAACAAAAAAAACTTTTTTATAAATTTTTAAATTTCTCACAGATAACGACTTGAATAAACTTTGCGAGGAGGCACGAGTACCTAACCTAACGTCTGTTAGGTAAGGTAACTGTCTAGTTAACAAATTTTTCAGTCTTTATATCAGTCAGCAGAGTTAAACATACATAATAATTATATCATACTCGTTGTTGAATATTATTACTTAGTTTCAATTGAGATTACTTGCAAATCAAATCAGTTAAAAAAGGAAAGACTAGGTCAGTCTAAAAGCAACGTTGACCTATTAAATAATTAAAAACTTTTTTTGTCTAAGAAAAAAGGCTTTCAAGAATATTAAAGCTTCAAAATCGAAACTCGAGAATTCTCGAGCTCCGGTAATTTTTTTCTCGTCTCGAATGAAGCCAAATTTCTCGAGTTTTCTCGAGTTCGAGAAAGCTCGAGCAGAAACCATAATTCTGATGTATTTATTACACCAAAGAGCACTTGGGAGTTGTCGCAAAAATATTAAAGCATCTCAAAGTACTTAACAGACCGATTCTCAAATGATTTTAGCCTCTGGGGAAATTACAAATCAAAGAACGATATCTAAAACGCGTAAAGGACCTTTTAGAAGCAATGTTTTTCTTTTTATACTTGCTTAATTGCGATTTTGTTTATTTAAGTATTTCAAAATTACTTCAAATGTTCAAAATTAATAATTTAATCAATAGGTATGTCATGTAGGTAAAGAGTCATGGTGTGATGTTGATGGTGAGGTCTTCTTGAGAAGGGCCTTTAGACGGCCAGTAACAGCTTAAAAAGTAATAAAAATAGACATAATAAAGATAAAAAGAATTATAATAGAATTAATTATATATGATATTATAGTTATTAAAGAGTGGAAAGGTACTCTTTAATAGTTATTCTGAATATGAAAAGGACAAAAAAGTTTATTAGTTCGACAATGACACAATTAAATATAGACATAAATAGTAAATTAAAAGGAAAATGAAATGCAAATCTTGTCAAAAATTAGGTCTTTTACATAATATAAATAAACTAGCTGTGCCCGCGACTTCGTCCGCGTGGAATAATGACTTTGGGTAGGCACTTTTATTAATTTAGTCTAATTATTTTACAAATAGCTTTTGCCCGCGACTTCGTCCGTGGAGAAGTCGAAAACGTTCTCATACGATTATTTTTAAATGTTTTAACGTTATTATCTAAATGTTTGAATACTTTTAAAATATAAAAATCAGGTTAAATAAACATGAAAATATTTTTTTCTTATATTTTATGAATATGCAGCTCGGCCTTTGATCCGGTGAACGAAATCGAAAACTACACCTACCGCAGTATTATTGGTAAACTTTTTTTTTATATTTTCCTACGGGTGCTAGAATCACCAAGCTTCCAGCATGCCACTGGCCGTGGGAGAAGGAGCTTTTCCTCAAGACTACTCCCACTACCTCAAGGGCCTCCGCCAAAACTCTCGCGCGAAAATGAGTTTATGTATACAGCGCAAGCAGGTGCCCGCGGCATGACTTTCATGCATTACTATGCATTGTTGGGCGAGCGCACGCAGCGGTCTGTTATAGAATGCTTATGCAAAATTTTAAGTAGATTGGACGAAGGAATCTCGTTATTTCATACAAACTTTGCCCCTCCTTTTTACCTCCTTAGGGGTAGAATTTTGGAAAATCCTTTCTTATCAGATGCTTACGTCATACAAAGAACATACCGTCCAAGTTTCAGGTCTTTACGATCAGCGGTTTAGGCTGTGCATTGATCCATCAGTAGCGCGCGTAGTACTTGATCATTATTTTGCTGCGATGTGATTTTAAAACTGCGATATCTCCTAAGATATTTATTGAAATCGAATGGTGTAAAGGGCAAGAATGTTTAAAATTAAATACTTGTGGTGAATAATTTATTTATTTGGATAAGGATTAATATCATGTTTATAAAAACACCTTCGCAAATAATGCATTATTTTAAAACAGATTTTTTTTGCATAAAAATGGTTACTATGAGCCAACCTTAAAAGATAGACATATGCTACCGCGGACTTTTTTAAAGAACTTTTAAAGGGGAACAATCCTGTCATACATGATTTTTGCGAAACTTTAACCGTTTACGCAGCGTCAGCTCTCAAAAGGAAAAAAATCACCGATTTGAAATATTATTGATTGGTGCTCCGCTCCTATTGGTCTTAGCGTGATGATAAATAGCCTAAAGCCTTCAGGAACTAACGGGCTATCCAACACAAAAAGAATTTTTCAAATCGGTCCAGTAGTTCCTGAGATTAGCGCGTTCAACCAAACAAACAAACAAACAAACAAACAAACAAACAAACTCTTCAGCTTTATAATATTAGTATAGATATAATAAATAGGTCCTTTCTTAGAACACTTGAACATGCGGTAAACAGCCATTGTTTATTATGAAGTAGGTAATGTCATGGCCTACATACTCAAGCCTAGTTCTAAAAATAGTTAAATACGATTTGGTAACTTTTCTATCGGAAAAGCGATTAGCAGAATATAACAATAGGTATGGATCAAATAAAATATAAATAACTTTTAATAATGTTTCTTCGAGACAGAATTCCTTTGAAGATCTAATCCAAGTAGGAAATGTCCAATTAATTGTATTTCTTCAGAGTAGATTAAATAGTGTTTATAGTCTCGTTAAATAAGTTCAAAGGAGCGCCACGAATAAATACAATAAGTTCGTAGTTATTTTGTAATTTTGCTATTGAAGCAAAAGTTAATTTAAGGCCGGACATTGAATTTTGGTCGCGACAATAATTCGGCCTCAGTTTAATAATCAAGTTTTGTTTCAGTAAATATTAATGAAACCGAAATATTTGTCGTTATGTAACTATGCGACACACACAATGTGTGATGAAAATTTTGAGGCGTTGTAAGTACGTACAGACAGCATTATTACACATTGTATAGCAAAATAGCCTGTATCACAAAGAGATAAGACGTAACAAGCGCTGAAAAACAATATCAAGTAAGGCAAGGCAGAGAACATTAATTTATCTGTGGATCCAGGGTTTTTTATAACAATATTTCAGGAAATATTGTTATTAAAAACCACACAAGTTATTATTCTATTTATTGGGCAACGGGAATACTTGTACCTACTGGACATAGTAAATGTATTTAACAGTCTTTTTATACTCTACGGTAAATTTTTTTCGTTCAATGGGAAGTAAGACCTATACGACGCTGTCGAATCAAGAGTTAAGCGTTTGGTTGAAAATTAGGACTTGTTTCTGATGCTTTTAAGTTTTTGCTGAATAAAGGCAGCGACAGGTTAATCAGTTTTTGAAAGTGATTAAGATTCTTGTGTGTACGATGGTTGATTAACCAGTCTACGAACCCTTTGACATAATTTGAAACAAACGACTTTATCAATAATATTAGATCGTTCCATCCACGAAGACGCGCCGCACCATTCTTCCGCTAATGTTTGAGTGTATCGGTACACGCTAAATCATCCATAATGACGCTCGGATTGCTCTGAAAATTCCCCGCACCCCGCGCTTCCCTCTACCAAAAATAGGCGTGGCGCGTCTTCGTTCGTATGCCTATAGGAAGCATCTAAAAATATATATTTTTTAAGTACCATTATTCAATATATTTTGAAAAGTTCTTGGCCTGCATCTCAGCATTCTTATTCTGAACTAGTAGGTAACAGATTTTCGTAATCTAGCTTAACATTTTAATTCTGAACTTGTAATTATAGGTAGCTATACAATGTGCTCTCTTTGATTTCCTGGAACTCTAGAGTATTAATAAGACCATTTCAAAAAATGGAATGGCATTATATTTGTTGTTAAATTCAACAACTTTTTTCGACTTATTTTTTCATACGGAATTATTTAAAAACTTTATTTTTCACTGAAATAATTCATAATTTACGTACTCTTATCAATAAAAAGTCTGCACAAAAAGACTACCTAGGTGACAATTTTGAAAAAAAAAAAACTAGATTGATGATACTATAATCTAAATCAACTAGGTATCTTCTAAATCTAGAATCCACAATATCTTCAAAAATATGCTTTTAAAAAAAATATTCCTAAGACTCTTTAACTAGTTATTATAATTTATAGAATATACTTACCCCTAAAATTTCCGTAAAACAAAAAGAGCACGTTGTAGAAGCTTTCTAAAGCCCGTTTTCCACCGTCAAAGAGGAATGAATGAACTTTTTCAATGAAAAAGAGTTCGGGGGTATTGATTAGATGAGCGAGCTCATTTTTACTCTTTTTGCCCTCTGTCATTTTTTCCCGACTCTTTTTTGGTGGGAACAAAATTTGTTCCCACCAAAAAAGAGTCGGGAAAAAATGTACATTTAAGGTACCTATGCATTTTTGTATAGCGAGGTAAATTCATTAATGGGCTCGCTTCACTAGCTGTGGAAAACCCGCTACATTCCTAACTACAATAGTAGCAAATCTAATAATAGTTAACATTTGTGATGACAATATTTTATGAGATCTATAATTTCCCCATCAAGTAATGGAAGATATTCGCGACATGCTTCTCGGAACGCTATATTGAAAATAAGTAAATTGTCAACAATTTATCTGCTATTTTGAGTATGATCTGCCCCAATAAAGTCTCTTGTGGCATCACATTCATCGTGTATGGAAAATAAAACCGCAAAGATCGACATTGTTATTCAATCCCAGAGGTTCGGTAGATTGCACAAAGGTAAACCACCCAAAAAGCGGAAACGACATAAAGGTTCCGCTTTTTCATTCCATTTTTATCAGTATTCTACCTACAGGGTTATTTACAATACACCAGTTACCTCGCAGAAATAGATAGTTAGCATCATAAGCAACTACATTTATTCAGAATTTACACATAAATACGTTAGGAGTTTTTACTCTAAAGCCCGGTCTGTGAGCACGTAGAAATTTGTCCAATGACCCCAAGCTACCCATCCTTTTCGCTCGCGCGTAATTACTTATGTTGCTGTCGCGCTTGCACCTCACTGCGGGCGCCCGTCGTACAGTCGCGAGTCGCGACAGCAATTATAATTATGCGCGAGCGATAAGGATGGGTAGCTTGGGGTCATTGGACAAAATTCTACGTGCTCACAGACCAGGCTTTAAACGAAAATTATTTTTCAAGGGTTTTTTTTATAATCCACTCGGCGTCAAATAAATCGCACCTCCCGCGGTCGAGTTAACCGTTCACCTGGCACCCGTGATGTTACATCGACGCTCGTGCAACGGGGCGAACGCGGGGAAGTGGGAGAGTAGCATTTCAACGAGGTGCACAGTTAACTTGATCGGGTTGTAAGTCTATAAGGGTGTTTGGCGGAAAAAAGCGCTTGGACGCGATTTTAAGCAAAATGGCGATCGCTACGGCAGGTTTCGGCGAGGACGTGTTGCATTCATTTTTTAGCAGTGACAGCGCATACCGCTCAGCGATCGCCTACAAGCGCTTGGAAGCGCTTTTTTTCGCCAAACGCCCCCAATATCACATTTAGGAAAGAACGACGCAACTGGCGCAACGTATCTGTTCTTGGTGATGCGCGTAGATTTATAAACATTAGAGCGGTAAATTATTAATATTTGTTTTACTATGAAACCACCAACTTACTTACTTTATAGCCACGTATCTCCACACAGCAAGTGAAAGTGTGAGACATATGGATGCCGTGTGGAATATCTGCGTGAAGTGCATGTGGAAGAGCAGGTATGCTGCCCAGTTGTACGGCATTTCTCGCTGGCCGGGCAAAATCTGCGGAAAATATAACCTTAAACACCAAATACACTCGACATCAAATAAATCGCACCTCCCGCGACAAGCACTTTCAAACGTATGCATCCCCACTTCCCACCAATATTGGCACCATTTAAAAGCCTAGTTCTAAACTTCATTTCATTAAAGGAAAGGTTTTTACCCCAAAAATGCTTTAAAAGGATCCAGAGTCACTTCTTCAAAAAATAGGTAGTTACGCTTGAGCCAACTTTTATGGCTATAAAACTGTTAAGTTGGGATTAATCGCTATCCATCTGTTAAAGAGGACACGTGAGGTCATTATTTGGTTTTATAACCATAAAATTTGGTCTAATTGATCCCAAAGGTGAGCCCAAAGTGAGGTCTTTTTTCAAGTCACATTTATGGTAGGTATCTATATAATAATTTATTTAGAAATTAAATGTGTTTTTCTTTAAGGATATTTATTGATCTTTCAAATAACATCAATATTGTTGGGCCACCATGTTTGTGTCAGAAGTAAATCTTTAAAGTTCGCGTCACGGAAGGTGCGGTTTATTTGATGTTGAGTGTAGTAAGCTTATTTTATCAGAATTAATGTCAAGATCTTAATATGCAATGCTAATCTTTTCAGTTTACAGCGCGTAACAGATAACCGAAGGTTATCAGACTAAATATCGCACTATCTTTTACCCACGCACACGTTCAAAGAGAAATAAGTTTATTATCTAAACGGTATTTCACTAAACAAAAGTTCTAATATTAACGTTAGATATTATAAGTACTGGCCAGTGGCCACTACGAAACTTTCTTTTTTTCATCGACCAATATCGTTATTCAATTATTTTTTTACTTAAAGCCCGGTTTCCACCAAGGCGGAGCGGAGCGGAGAAGTGTTTTGAATAACTCATCAGATTTCATTATTTCCACATCTCATCTTCGCACTGCACAGCTCCGCTCTGCCGCCTGTCAAATTCTATACAAAAATTCGTCCGCCCGACATAATGTCCTCAGCTCTTCTCCGCTCTACTCCGCCTTGCTAGAAACCGGGCCTAACGTTTGTTTTTATCCTAACGAGTAAGTTAACTACCTACAACGTTTAACACACGCACTAATAGGCGCCGGGATTGGTCCATCAGATCAATTTGGTCATGTTTAAGTGAGCTTTATTGCTATTTCATAAGGCCTAATGAAGGCTATCGTTTTAATACTTATTTATCAGTTGGCACCCCTGGCGATTGACATGGCCCTACTCTAGAATGACTATTCTGGTGAGTGCAAATGTGATCCTACCACTACAGCGCTCAATCGGCGCCACTGTCTTCGCCACTAGCAACTGACAGTGACCTTACTCTACAGTAGCGCCAACGTGAGCGCTAAAGCAATAGCCCTCATTGTTTCATAATTGAAGGGGTGAGTGGACAAATGTCTTAATTAACAAAATGAGTTTATGAGTGTTTGAAAAACCACATTTGAATCCTGAAATGTATGAATGCTTGTCAAATAACACCTTTGTTAAGATTTGACACGTAACAAAATTGCGTGTTTTGAGCTCATTAGTCGATTTTATCATCACTTAAAACCTATGTTCATGCAAAAAAGTTGATTCTTCAGTTTTGTCAGATAACACCTTGGTCCACTCACCCCTTCAATTAATAAACACGTACCAAATATCTGTAGATGGCGAAGGGCACGTACTCCATCATGACGAAGACGTCGGCCACCGCCAGCCACTTCAGCAGCCGGTTGATGGGAGCGGCTGCCAGGTCTCGCCGCGTCAATACTGCCACGTTCAGAGCGTTCGCGAAACTCCCGAAGAAGCAGACCTGGGGAAACAAGGAGATGAATATCTTGGCACGAATTTAAAGGTATGTGGAAGTATTTTTCTTGTATAGTATAAAAAAGACTAACACCCGTATTCACAAACGATGCTTGCAACGCTATGCGAAGTCGAACGAACAGCGTTGAATAGAGCTCTGTGATTGGTCCGTGTGTGTCATTCCGCTACTGAAGTATTGTCTATGAATAGGGTCCACGCGCACTGTGAGACCTCATAGTAATAATTATGTTCCTGGTGTTAGGCCTAGTTCAGACACGGCGGAATCGTAACCGCACTGTTATCACCTCAGTGCCTTGCTAATGAGAACCAATCACAAACCTCGCGTGTCTGAACAATACCTTAGGTAATCTTACAAATTTACAAATATAACCACTGAATAAGATTGAACTGTCATTAGATTTAGAATCTTGCAACAAAATTAAAAGACGTTTATTTTTAAGTTTTTATTCGAATTAGTAGAGCAGTAGAAAGATAGGTCTTATTGATTGCCACTATTGCCGAATTCTACTAGAGCGGACCTACTTGTTAGTCAGGGCTGTAATATCCCAGACCTGGCCACAAACAAAATAAGAAAAAGAAAAAGGTACTATTAGGACTTAGTTTCACATCTTTGAGTGTTTTATAGTAAAAAAAAAATAAAAAAATATCATTCGTTCGCCTACCCATGGCGGAATATGACCTTCTACTACAAAGAGATTAATTTCCTTATGTTTTGAACAAAACCACGATTTCTACATACATCCGATTCCAAGCAACAAAACAATAGATAAGCTTAATTTGGCACAAAGACAAAGACTGAAAACATCGCATTTTAAATAAAGAGCGTGCCAAAAAGGTCACCCTTGCAGTACATTACAGGATGTAATGGACAGATATGAACTCGCAGAAATGAAAAAGTTTTGGTTACTTCATTTTACGACCCTCAATGAACATTATACTGATTCTGAAGTGTTTTGTATACTCTCTAGCTCTCTCTCTAGTTTCTGCCTACGCCGGCTTCACCCTCGTGTACTTTAGTCTCTTAAAAAAACGTAGCTCGTGTTTCATTCCTATGATCGTTAATATTATCACTTGATTTCTAACAATAACTATAATAATAACTGGCGTCTTTTGTATGGAGTTTGAGTAGCATTAAATTATATTATGATTGCTCATGATCAAATTGACGACGAGAAATTAGTATTTTACACATTTCATTATACTTACTTCAATCATTTCATTTTACAAAGTTGCTGCAATCTAAAATTGAACTAAGCAAACTTCGACGTGTTTATCTTTAACACTTTGAAAAGGTAAGAACTTTATTAACTTAACAAATTCCGAAAAAACATCTTCCATTTGTCTTAATCTTTCAAAATTGTGAATAATAAGCCCTCAGGATGATTTAATGGTAGGAAAGTTCGTGTTCTTTCATTTAATTATTCGACTCTTTCCTTTTTACTGTGGGTAGATAGCACATCGGGTTGTACATTTTCGTTGCAAAATAATTCCTATTGCAACTACCTAAGATCTAGTCATTTTTAGCATGACGTGCTGTCGTCTGTTCTTTAGATAGGTACAATTCATTACAACAAGTGCCATTTGTCCAGTCCAAAAGGCCTGAAATAAATTGTTTGTCTGTATGCTAAGCGCAAAAGATCTTTAGTTAACCTTGCCTTACTAAAGTAGACTTTAGGTGACTTTCATCTAAGTAGTTTCACACAAGTATGTTTTAATGTTAAATAGGGGGGACCGAGGAGACTTGCACTAAAAACACGCACTGTTACGAGCTAGTACTAAAGTTAATTATAAGTTTAAAACTGTCGGTCGGTGGAAATCCTTGGGGAAGGCCTTTGTCCAGCAGTGGACGTCTTTCAGCTGAAACGAACGAATAAGTTTAAAAAATCGACAATATCACAATTCTGCTCTGTTAATCGCTCAGGTTACTCGCCTCGGTCTCCTATAAGACTTAATTTGCTCCTACGCTTACTATGTAACGCGCGCCTACGTCAGTTGAGCGAAACTTACGTTTATGCGTAAGGAATATTCGTAAACTTGGGCTTGGCTGACGTACTTACGCGACCGCCGTTAGCGTAGGAGGAAATCAAACCTATAATATGTTTCATTTACTTGTTAATACATAAAACTAGATTAACATAATTTATATGACTCTTAAGGAAGTTTCAAACTTTCAGTTTATTTTTGCTTTGTTCACTTTCATCAAAGTAACGTGAGTTAGATTTCCACTGTTTAAAAGTAACTGTCACAAATTGGAACTGCACAATCGTCAAGACGTAATCTCTTCCAGAAAAGGGGATAGGACAAAATCAAAATATTAAAGCACATAATACACGACTCAAATATTAGCTTGCCCTACCACTACTTCGGGATACCATATCGACTGGTGCTGAGAAGAAGTTGTGACAAATACTCAGTCATCTTTGTCGGTCAAATGTTTTCTTTTGGTAAACTACAATTTAAATAAAGTTATGCGTTTCTGTGATGACCTCTTTCACATTTAACAAGTTATACTAAGTTCTCTGCGCTATGCAAAACTGATGGGCTTACTTTAGCTTGCTCTAGTACAAACAAAGGCGTTTGTGCATCGTTCCTAACAACATTAAACAAACTAAGGGTCTTGTAAACACATACTAACTTAACTATTACTTTTGTGTTTGTTACACACAAAATTCAGCGCCAATGCTCAGAAGTTACCCTTTTAGCTTTAAACTTATTTTTATTAAGAAACTCAACATAATTTTTACCCTTTACATGGTTGAAAACATTAAGTTACAGATACTTGTTTCATAGCTGCTACAAAATCAGGTCAAATAAGTCTAGAACTAGGTATAAAGTAAATTTATCTAATTAATATTAAAAACAAGATAATTACTTAAGTTTAGAGTTTTAGGAAAACTTTCAACAAATATAAAAACTATCCATAGCCTGCTGTTTGTCTGTAACCTTTTCACGCTTCAAGAATAATTTGAACCGATTTTAATATAATTTGGCTTAGAGATAGTTCTGGAGCTATAGAGTCAAGACATAGGATAGTGTTTATCCCGATTTTTAAAGGAGGATACGCACTCGATATTCATTCTGAGACAGACCGAAATTCAAGCCTAAAAATTACACATATTACGAGTACAATATATGTACATATCCTATGTACACACATACAAATGGCTGTTCAGCGCAACCAAATATGCCTAGACCTGTACAGATTGAGCAAACAACAGTGCTCGTGTGTGCTGCCCGTATGTCAACTCAGTACAGGATTTGATTACATTTTAGGATCTCCCCTATTGTCCGTCTCCCTGTTACCTGTTGAAGGTTAAATATTAAGGCTGAGTTGCATCACCATATTTGAATTATCATGGAAGTCATTGGGAGAGACCTTGAACATAGGCCTCATAGGCAGTAGACGTCTTATGCAGAGTAAATACAAATTAGTAGGTCATCTTCATAGAAACGCACCGAGCGCGGTTTGTATGTGAGCGCGCCAATACGTATACGGCGCGCAGCACACACTGACAAAATTCGGCGCAACTCCCCGCTAATCCACGCTAAATTTTGTCAGTGTGTGCGTGCGCGCCGCATATGTATTGGCGCGCTCGGTGCGTTTCTATGAAGATGACCTACTCATTTGTATTTACTCTGTTTTAAGGCTGAAATGATGATGAAACAATTTATGTACTTATTAATACGTTATTTAAACAAGGTTAGGGCTTATTAGGAACCTACTTTTCAGGTAAACTTTCATGAGCAGGTAGGTACCTAATTAGTCAATTTACACCAAAGACAGCTTGTAATTTCAATTTATTTGGATAATTATGTTTCATTAACTAAAACCTAAATTTATAAAGGTTCTAATTAAGTCTCAAATTAAAGTTAAATGAACAACATAAAAATATAAATTATGAAGTATCTAACCTCATTATCTTTGCATAAAATTAATTAGTAGAATTGGTATATGCGGGTATCCCGAATTTTGAAAACCCATCTCATAGCATCGTAACAGAACTTCACATAGTTTTGAACCTTTAAATACCTGTCAGATTTGCATAATATGTAGTAGGTGTCTACTTAGATTAGATTCTGTGGGTAATTGCAATCCAAAATCTAACCCTAGTGAAATCTTAAGTTGAAATTCATTGTAGGTACACTGACAGTGTTTTGGATGTACGTCAGTTTAACTAGCCTTAAATGCTCAGCTTTAGAAAGAAGAAATAAAAAACTACAAAATAACACACTTTTCAGAGTTCTTCATACAAAATTACTCAGTGATTCTTCGACACTTTGATGCTTGTTTTACAATACAAGCTTAGAAGAGCTATCCAGTAAACTAAACGTAACGAGAGTCCAAGTTTTCCAAGAAGCGTCGAAGTGGGAGACTATAGGTCTTTATGGGAGCGGTACGGGAGTGGTTAAATTGACATATTATTATGACGTGACAGATCATACATATGTGAAAGAAATCTGAAGTCACGCTGACGTTTGATGTCTCAAAAACACCCTCTTGTGCTGCTCTTATACCTTGGGCACTGACTCTGTTAAACCAGTTAAACGCTAGACGTATTTAAGGTTGTTCATGCTATAGGTAGTAGATATCATAAAATGACAACTTGCGGTGCGTCAAACGAGCTAAATTGCAACACGCTTCAAAGTTGTGCAAGTGTAAAATATAGGTTGGGCCAAATTTTTTTGCAAATAGCAACGCTTATTTTCTCGAAAACTGTTCGAGTTAGGAACGCGAGGGCGATGGGCAACTGTGCATAATTTCAAAAATGTTTAGTCACTGTGGAGCGTTTCATGAAACAACGTCGTGCTTTTGTGTAAAGTTGCTATTTGCAAAAGTTTTTGGTCCACCCTGTATATGTAAATCCGCGCAAGCTCATGCTCTTGTCGATACAAAATCTGAATTTCAAATCGCGTCTTTGGTTTTCGTTACGAGTAACGTCGTAAACCTTACAAATCAAATGCTATGAACATACCGGATACCTAATTGTATTGTATTTCCCAATTGAAGCGTGGGATTAGAGTAATCTATCTGAAAAGGGTGTCAGGTAATCAGATTATGCGGTTATTCAGGATTTAGAATGACAGACACTGATACGTGCTTAATATCCTTACTTATTGAAAACGCCCCCGCCTTTCTTGTTGCTTTGAATTCTCTGCGAATCTGTTTTGACTAACTAATATTCGAAGGCAGATTCTGAATTCCCTGTTGGAATTGTGATACAGATAAGCCAATTGACGTGATTCAATGATCCTTATTATAATAGGAATTCACAACCTAATACCAAAAGCCCCCTAAGAACATAAAATGAAATAATTGTTGTGGGTAGAGTAAGGAACAAAATTGGGTTGAGTAAAGAAAAAATAATGAGTGGGTAGAGACTGGAGATGTCTTGGGTCAAATACGGAATAACCCATTCCATCACCCGGGAACCAGACGCAAGTTGCTTTTAATACTGATATTTATGGGCTCCATAAAAGCATTTGACGATTTGTAAGTAGGTAGGTACTAATTTAATTAGTCTACACAATAAAGATATTTTTTTTTCTTTTCTTCCTTTCCTTTATTCCTAATGGAGATAAACTTCAAAAGATCGATAGCGGAAATCAAAAGGGCTCTTTTAAGTTCAAATGTGCTTGACAAGGGTCCACACAAGTGCCGTCCAAGGTCCAAGTGTGCATGGATATTGAAATAAATGTTGCAACTTGGACGTCTTTTAACTTTTAGTGATCGACCGAATATTCGTTTTCGGGCATTTTTCGGCTGAAAATCCATTTTCAGTCGGATACTAAGACAGTGAGAATACGAGGGGTGTTCAAAAAGTAATGAGAATGGGATATTTCTAGCCATCACAAAAATCTGAAAAAAATGGCCTATATCTTCACTAGAAACTGATAAAAATCATTATTTTAAGTTCATCATTTCGTTTAAGAATTACATTCATCTGAACGCGACCAGTCGGATGATTTTCTTGACTGTCCAAAAAGGCTTAAAAAGGACACTGCCATTGCCAAACATTTTTATCCTTTATCCTTTGTCCCAGGCCTAAGATCACAGAACTTACTATGTCCGATTAAAAGGGTTAAAGATCAGTTCAACAGAAATAACCTATAAGGGCAAAAGTCTAGGTTTTGCCAGTCTGAATTGTAATGTATTGTATGAGTAGAACTTAATGCGTAAAACACGAACCTTACCTATACAAATCCAGCTTACAAGCCGAGTTACTTATTCTGTGGCACGAGATAAGTAATTCATTTTGTATTATCTATGTCTAGAATTGCCGCTTTATAGGGATTATACTAAGTATGAATAAGTATTCAATGAATGAAGCATACCATTATTATCATACTAGCTTTACTAACAAAGGTAGCGTGATGAAATCCCACAAACATAGGTGCTTAGGTCCATAACATTTGTGTACGAGTATTACTTACTTACAGTCAACATTTAAAATTGTTATAAAATTAAATTCATGCGTGGACCCACCCCGCTTTGCCCTTTTAGGGCTGAAGTTTCGTAAAATCCGTTCTTAGCGGATTATATTAACAAACAAGACTGTATTTTTTTGTTGAATTTTGTTGCTTTCTACTTTTGGAAAAAAATAAAATAACACGATCTGATTTTAAATTAAAGTTTCTTGTAATCTTTATCAGAGAGTAGATTCTTAGATCCATCCTGAACTTTATTCTTACAATAACAATGCTTAAACTTCGTTATTATCAAGTACTCGTAGTTTTACAGGATATACATAATTTTATGTAAGTAGGTAGAGTTTTATGTAAATGCCATGTCAGACGCCTAAAGCGGTTTTCCTATTGCAAAGACAATTTATTATTTTGGGAATTTATTATTATTTTATGCATAATATTAGATACCTTATTAATAATTCATTTAGATTAGGAAGACCAGGGTTTATACATTATTAAGTTAAGTCAAGATTTAACCGCCTCTGTAGTCTATTGATAAGGCCACCTGCTTCAGACACAGAGGTCCCGGGTTCGATTCCTAGTGGGGGCAGATTTTTCTGTTCAGTTTGGTTGGTGGTAGGGCTTGTTCTAAGTCCGCCTGGCTAGCTACCACCATCTTACCTAAGTCTGTCGCCATAACAACAATGTTAACAGCATTGTTGTGTTCCGGCAGTTAAGAGGTAGGATAGCTAGTTCCTCCGTGGTTGAGGATTCCGGGTGAAGTTCGCTTCCACCTTCGGCCTGATCGTCACTTACCATCAGGTGAGATACAGGCCAAGAGCTTCCTCGTTATGGATTTAAAAAAAAGATTATATATATTCTGTAACTGTGGGGTCTTATGTTGTTATAATTGGGACATGTTTACTACAAAAACATAATAGAAAGCTCACACTTAATGCATAATTGTTGACCCGAGGTGGTGGCAGAGCAAGCTATATTTGGGACGTGTACACGAGTGCGCCTGTCTAAGTACTGAATAAATATTTTGATTTTTGATTTGATTTTGTTAGTCTGAGGTGGAATTGTGTAAAGCAATCGTTATCATTTGACAGTTCATAACGTACGATTATTCTGTCAAACGCTTTGTTTAACTAACTTTATGGTACGTTATGAACTGTCAAATGATTACGATTGATTTAAACAATTCCACCTCAGATGTACATATCTGTCTAACTGTACAATTAACACTAAAGAACCACGTACAAATCAAAACGATCACACTAATAGCAATCACACACACTGACAAAATTCGGCGCAACCACGACTGGCTCATCCAGTGTCCACGCTAAAGTTTGTCAGTGTGTGCGTGCGCGCCGCATACGTATTGGCGCGCTCACATACAAACCGCGCTCGGTGCGTTTCTATGAAGATGACCTACTCATTTGTATTTACTCTGCTAATAGCAATCTAATTCATCAAATCAATCAAAACACCCTGAATAAACGGAATTTATCAGTATTAATTTAAAGCATACCCTCATTATCGTGTTTTGATATTGCCAGCGGTATTTGCATGGTCATTAGGAAGGGACCGACATGATGAGCCTAATCGCTCACAAATAAACATAACTACCCTAAAAACGGGTAATTTGATACCCATGTGGAGACGAGGGTATTCAAAGACCCGCTTTGACTGTACTGAATAGGTATGGATTTATGTAAATGGCCTTCTATAATATATAATAAACACATTTGGGAAATCTATGGTAATCCTCTCGTCTCTAGTTACTAAAAATTAGGTAAGTACTCAATTTAATGTAAATTATCGATATTAAAAACATGAATAGATACTGAAGATAAAGCAATCATACCCAAGCTTTAAGCTTCCACTTATCTAAATAAGCTCCGTAAACATTACCAATTGCCCTGGAGCTAAGCCAAGTAAAGCCAAAGCTAATAATGTCTATCTCCGCTACTACCAAGTAACTTTGACCACAATTTATACAAATAAACAAATTAAAATGTCAGTTTGTAATATCATCCAACTTTCGTCAAGTCCTGTAGGTATACGTATAGCTAGAGTCTACAGTGTACCTACCATGAGTTTACGTTAGGTGTGCTCGCTAGCGAGTACGTCAAAAATCTCTATGAAGATTTTGTTTCTTGAAAGTAGCCACTAGGGGCGCTGCACAATATGTCATACAAATTAATGTCAATTTTTTACGCAGTCGCTAGCGAGCACACCTAACGTAAACTCATGGTAAGCACATAGTTTGTACTAATAAAAATACTACAGTGAAAGTAAATTACTATGAATAAACTGACAACGCCACTCTTGTGGCGGAGTTTTGGGCTGACACTGTGTAGGTTTGTTGTCGACACGAAAAGAAGAAGAAGTGAAAACAAAGTTTATCTCAGTGGTTTAAAGTGGCCCTGGACCCGTCATGAAAAAGAACAACTAACATTAGAAGAGTTCGAAGTTAAAGATGGACTTCACTCCAATGTAAATTATCACTAGTACGGGATTTGGGAACAAAACACTTTTATAAAGGTAAACTCCAGTGCAAAGTGGATGACAATGACAAGCTACAAAGGCAGCTGTAAATAAAATAGCCTTTGCTAGAAATGTAGTAAATTTTAAAAAAGGTACACAGTCAGCGTCAAATATATAGTTCGTGACAAAAAGTTGACAACACAACCTTTTCCAATGAGGATCGCGAATGAAAAATCCGCCAGATGGCAATACGTAGACGCGAGGTCCAAATGCTGCATGATTGGTTATTTTTGACATGACATTGACAGATATGTCAAAATCCACCAATCACGCAGCAGTCAGACCCCACATCCACGTCCCACCATCTAGCGGATCTTTCATTCGCGAAAACCCTCATTGTAACAACGACGTGACTGCACACGATGATGAACACTTTGTTAGAAGGATCTATCACGTACTATGCTGTTATCTACTTGCCAGTAATATTTGACTGACAAACAAATCATCATTTCAGCCATAGGATGTCCACTGCTGAACATAGGCCTCCCCCAATGCTTTCCACGTTGATCGATTGGTAGCGGCCTGTGTCCAGTGCTTCCCTGCTACCTTTACGATGTCGTAGGTCCAAATTATTACAAACAAATATTCTTTACAAATACTTACTATCAGACTTATGTAGCCATGGATGTTGTTGTACGCCAGGATCAGGTCACGGAAATTTCCATCACAGTAGTTGCAAGTCGCTTCTGCTGTCTTCGTCAGGTTTAGCTTATGTCGCCATCCATCCACCAGCTTCACCAACGTTCCAAAGTCTAAGGGCTCATGGCTGGTGTTCTTTGAGGACTTCTCCTTCAAAGCCGACAGGAATAAGGATAGGTCTACGTTACTTCTATTCTCATTTTCCACGTCAGATGCCAGGAGCATCTCCTCAAAGAGATTAGTGAGGGTTCTGGTTATGTTGGAGCTGCCGTCTTCAAACGACATCTTGATTGTTGGTCAGTATACTCGTAACTCCATTACCTGTGAACAAATGATTTGGTTTCAAAAAATATTTTAACGTGTAAAAAGTACCTTATCCGATTCGAAAAAGGTTATTCTGATGCTCAAAAAACAAATATGGGACCACCGAAAAATTTAAATTAGAAACAATATTCACTGGTCCATGCTAAATGATCCATGATCTGATAAAAATATTCTGGGATCACTTCATTCCGGACCCGTAAAGGGATTTTTGTACTATAAATATTACGTTAATAAACATCATTTTAAAATTAATAGAACCATAATAAAATTGCAGTTAAAAATGACTATGAAGTTACTTTATTTAATACCAAAAAAATACGGAACCCTAAAAAGGTTTTTTCCTCTAATGAAAGTAAAACATTGTCGGAAAATTAACCAATTTATCTTCCATTTACTAAAAATACATACGAGTATCCTACTTGTGATTCTATCAGACCTTAAATATTGTCATGGGAAATCATATATGTGATTTTCATGAATATAAAACTCAACTAGCTTTTTCCCGCGGCTTCACCCGCGTGAATTTACTGTCACAGATCGGCATAAATTATAGCCTACATGTTAATCTGGGTTACAAACAATAATGCTTTAAAGTTTCAATCCGCTCAGGAGTTTTTGCGTGAAAGAGTATCAAACATACGTCATGACATCCTAACATCCATACAAACTTTCGCATTTACGAGTATAATAATTAGTAGGAAGTAGGATATAAATTTACACGTGTAGGCTCAAATTGAGAGGCGACCATGGGCCGTGAAGTCGTGGGCACTGGGCAGGCTACTCCCACTAAAACAGCCTAGGTACTTGCTAAATGTCTTTGCTAGTAAAAATCGCATGTCCCGACGCGCAACCAATATTACTTAGTAGATCTAATATTAAAATTTGGAATGTAGGTTCATTTTAATATTCATTATGAAGAGTTTTTTAGAAAGTTCAAATAGGTATCAGTTGAAACGGGTCTGCGCGATCTACATAACATCTGTTAGTATAATGCCCGTTTTCACCATCAATCCCTAATTTTTAAGCGACCCCTATGAAAAATGCCTGTAATGTGTTATCATAGGGTTCACGTAAAAATTAGGGATTGATGATGAAAAAGGGGATAAGTCTAACACATCTTTTCAATTAAATTAAAGTTTATTCATACTAACATTCGACCAGCACGTGGGAGTATAGCAATGCTATGTATAGCAAATCAAATCACGTCATGGACACGGTCAGTGGTCAGATTTTAGATTTGACGCACAACTGGAAACGTGATTTTGAACTACGATTTCCATTTGAAATCGCGTAATCCCTATTTGAATTGCAAAATTGAATATTTCTAGTACAATTAGTAATACTGCGCATTCGTATGTAGGTATCTACTCGTACGTATACCGTATGTAATGATCTAATAAGTAGGCAATTTACGAGAAAACCATATTTTTTCTTCTTTCAATCTGAAGTTTGTATAGGAAGCAAATTAAACAGATAATCTTATTATTACCGACTTTTCCTTGAAAGAAAATAAACGTTTTATTGTCAACATCATCTCGTATTCGTATTTCGACAAATTAGGTACTTACTTAGGCTGGGTTGCACCATCTTACTTTAACTTTGACAAACGTCAAAATTCTGTTAAACTCCATACAAAATACACCGGTTATCGTTATGGTTACGGTCAAAGTTAGGTGGTGTAACTCAGCCTTAGTCTACGTTTATCAAAGAGTTTTAATTATTAGTTTTGTTTCTGACCTTACCTGTTTAAATTTTGGTAAGTCACAGAATGCCATTAAGGCTATTATCGCGCGAGCCGAATTCTAAAATGGGTCTTCTCTTCACGAACTTTAACCTTTTGTGTACCTAACCTAGGTCATACGGGAGTACGGGACTTCATGCCTATGGTAACTAACGACCTCAGATCATAGAAGGGAATAGATATGAACTCGCGCCTAACTACAACGAGAACCAGTGTCCCCACATTTCCCCCACCACAGCTCCCACACACACATTCAACTGTGTAAAAACAAAGCGACTGAGAGTCTACGACAACATGTGCAAGAGGCTTAAAAGTGCTATGATTGGCCATAAGGCACGTCACGCACACTTTGAAAAAAGCAATTTGGCCTGGCTTCGCGGCCGATGTTCGTTTCTGGGCATATCGCGGAGACACGCGCCACGCCCCCGTTTCACATCTATTCCCTTCTATGATCTGAGCTAACGACTCATCAACAGCCCTTTACAGTCCACTGCTGGACTATGAGCCTCCTCCACTATAGTAGAGGGTTTTGCCATAATCCCCACGCTTGGCAGGCGGGTTGGAGATCGCAGTTTAAAAGATTTATGTTTGTCAGAGAGCGCTGCTGCCCGTTCTCTGTTTGATGTGTAGTCCTTAAGTCGCCTCTTACGACACCCGCGGGAAGAGTAGGGGTTGGTGACAAATGTATTCTACTCTGCCGTCACCACACGGCCGACTAGAGCTAACGACTATCATACCTCAATACCATCGATATACTGGCAAGTTAGAATATTGATAGAAATCGGATAGTCTATCGATAGTAAGCAATATCGTGTGACATCACTAGTAACAAAGCTTTGAACTAACTCCTCGAGCTTTACTACTATAATAAAAAGGAGTCTAGCCCTTGTGCCGTTCGTAATTACATTTTTTGTGGTAATTAAAAGCCCTACAAGAGGTCGGAAGTCCAATAAATACATAATGAACCTACCGAGACAAAGCTGAGTTTTTGTGGTTCTAATTAAAAATAGAATTAGCAATTATTTATTTTCAGAAAAAGAATAACGTACATCATTACCATAATGAGAATCCCGTAAACTCCAAAAATAGACTGTACTTGGGTGTTCACATTAAGTTTGTAGGTACTTTTAAACAATTCCAGGAATTAGATACGTTAAAGGAATATCAATGAGAAGGCAAGTCAATCAGTGATAATAATAACCAAGTTTTAAAAATCTGGGCTCTAAAGCAGTGAAAGTGACACTTATACTAGCTTTTATCAACCCCAGGGGATGGCTGCCAGTTAAAGAATACTTAGTATCTAAAAGGCAGTTCATGAGATGACCGGATGGTCTTACGAGAAAGGATATTCTCTTGACTTGTAAAATTGATCAATTTGCACTATGTTTCTTTAATTTAAGTAGCATCCAACAAAGTACTATGCTCATAGCTGGGCATTAACTCGTTAATCCGTTAATCGTTAATTAACGAAGTTAACATTTCTATTAACGGATTAACTTTTAAGTTAACTTTAAAAATTGTTAACGGACTCGTTAACTTCCGTTAAACTATCCTAAGTCCGTTAATCGTTAATCCAGTACTACTATTTACCAAAAAGATACAGCAGGCACGATGAAAAACGCTAGAAAAACGCGTTCTGACAAGTACGTTCGGGCTTCCAGAACTTCCAGAACCCAAAACAACAGTTTTTGTAACCAGATCACTATTAACGACACTTTAGTAGGTATGTGTGGGACAACTCTTGCAACTGAATTTAAGACTAGTTTTCCTCAACCGATTGATCTGAAAGGACAATGACCAAAAGTGGTCCAAATGTCCACCACTAATTACCTATATTGGCTTATAGTCCATTAAATAGAGATTAACTTTCAGTACGGGACGAAAAAAAATAAGGTGTCATTAAAAAGTTATGACCGTATGAAAAATTGTAGTAGTTTACGCGCTAATCTCAGGAAATACTGGTCCGATTTGAAAAAATATTTTTGTTATGGATAGCCCATTTATCAATGATGGTTTTAGGTTATATTTCATCACCCTACAACCAATAGGGGCGTAGCAGCGACCACCCTACCATAATTCCAATACTGTTGTCTTTCTTCTGAGCTTATTTTTTTTTCTTTTAGCGAGAATCTAACACGGCACACTAAGCGACATAACATAACATCGCACAATGGATAGAATGATATCAAGAACATTTTTCAGATGAAAAGGTAAAAAACATGACTTTTCATTCAGTCATAACTTTCTACCGACAGCATATTTTTGATTGCGGTTTGCTTATAATGAATCAGTATTTAGTAGACTATTTCACTACATAGGTCTTGTTAGTGGTGGACATTTTTACCACACTCCATACATTTTTGGTCATTGTCCTTTGGTATACTTATGTAAGTACGATGACAATGCAATGTTATGGTACAATTGAGCTGGTCTGATGATGGAGTCATGAGGTGGCCATAGGAACTCCTAAATGAAACGGCGGCATCGCATCGAATTTGGGTTCGTTAGATTTGTCTTTTCGAGCACTTTAGTACTAGATGATGTCCAGGGTCCTGATGATGGAGTCTGGAGGTGGCCATAGGAATTCCAAAACGAAACGGTGGAAACTTATCGAGTTTGGGTTCGTTGGATTTGTCTTTTCAAGCACTTTGGTGCTAAATTGTATTGTAATTAAATCAAGGCTCTGAGATTGAGGAGATACTACTAAAAAGTGTAAAATAAAATAATAATTAAAAAACTTTTTTAAAAACAAGCTTTTATTCTGAAATGCAGTTGTACTAAAACGAAAAAAATAATTCTACTTATGCAAGGTTCAAATAATTTCGAAAGCTTGTAGCGCAAACATAAATAAAAGAGGAATAAATTCCATGCGCGATACAAGTAAGCTGTCGAAATTATTTGAACCTTGCATACAATTATTTTTTTTCCTTTTATAATCATGTGTTAACGGATTAACGATTAACGTTAACTTGCGTTAAATCTTGCGAAATGTAACGTTTAACGAAGTTAATTTTTTTATTAACGGTTTAACGATTAACGAAGTTAACTATTTGATTAACGGTGCCCAGCTATGACTATGCTTCTTGCAATTCAATAATAACTTCCACTTCTTTTAGTAGACTTGGCCCTTAAGTGGCTCTTATTGCTTCGAGCTCTCGCGAACAGTTCATGCAACTTAGGCTGGGTTGCACCATCTTATTTTAACTTTGACAAACGTCAAATATCTGTCAAACTCCATACAAAAAGCACCGGTTATCGTCATAGTTATCGTTAAAGTTAGGTGGTGCAACTCAGCCTTAAAGTAATACCGTGTACAGACAACAGCGCAGCGAGCTTGGCAATACGGTTCTCATGTAGTTGTAATAAATCCTATTTCCCTATAAATTAATAGTCTGATGTGCTCTCAACTGTACAAGTTCCAAGAACTTTGAACGTGCCTGCAATCCTGTTGTATTGTAAAGTTTTTTAATAGCATACCGAGTGTCATCGTCTTTTCCAAAAGGACATTCCTTTTTACTAAACTATCATTTTAATTGTCACCATTTTTTGTGGTTATCAAACTGTAGAAATAACTTATCAGGTATAAATTAGTCATTTCAAAATCAAGGCTAAGTTCTAAGTTTAGTTTACCAAGATATTCGTCTTCACACAAGTTTGCTCTCTACTTACTTACTATAGAGTCAGAAAGGAACTTGCAAGTTGTAGAGTTACATAATATATAATAATATATTTTGTAACTCACTGTGCGTCAACTTTAAATTGGAATAGAACTGTAAGTAACAGGGTGGCAGACGACACTTTAATTAAAGGAGAGGTATCTCATGATATATGTGTGCAAATAAATTGAAATGCTTTTGAGTCAATACCGGTGTTAACACACGGAAAATTGCTTTCCTTCCTACATAAATTTAGGGGCATTAAATTTGTTTTGAAGCCGCACTGTGAGTTTAAGGGAGGTGTTTGCTCTGTACCGAGTCGAGTAGGTATACTCTATACCGAGATATCTCGGTTAAAAATCTATACTTAATACTTACTATAGAAAACGACACCGTACTGATACTGCACTATGTCATAGCATAGCATTGCTAAAATCAAGTGGCAGTGGGCGGGGCACATAGCTCGTAGACGTTGGGGCAGAAAAGTTCTCGAATGGCGACCACGGGCCTTAAGACGTAGCGTGGGCAGGCCTCCCACTAGGTGGACCGACGATCTGGTGAAGTTTGAGGGAAGAGCCTGGATGAGGGCAGCGCAGGACCGGTCGTTGTGGACGTCATTTCTTTTTTTTTTCATTTGGCTGAAACGAACGAATGAACGAACTGATACTGTACTGTTTTACCTTTAGAGAGCGCCAATTTATTTAAAGTAGGGTACCTACGGGGCCCAACTCACAATGGGCGTGAACTGGTGAGTGAAAATACGAGTACGATACAATCTGTTCTCCTTTATTAGCATACGTGTTTATCATTAACGTAGTTGACAACGCCAGTGAGTACCTATGCTTTTTATGAGCTGTAAAAACGCGACTCTCCCATAGATTTTACATGGCAAAGGGAACGTTTGTCACCAGGCCGCAAACTGAGCAGTTATTGATCGCAAAGCTACAAAAATCTTGAAAGAAATGAAATGTTATTTAATTATTGGTTAATAGTCTTCAGAACCCAATTAACACAATTCTCATAGCCTAATTGTTCATGCAGAACTAACAACTTACAAAGGTTTGTTCTCGGAAATGTAGCTTCAAACTCAAAGATTTCCCGAAATGTATTCACATCCTTACAGGGTAAGCTTATTATTCATGCAATAAGTCAGAATATTATCTTGAATAGATTCGAACTAGAGTAGCGTTTCACTATTACGGGCCAAACAATGAGAAACTATGATATGTAAGTCAATTTATAATTTCTTAGAATCATCAACTCAACTGTTCACGAGATATGATTTATATAAAGGCACTGTGATATAAGTACTTCCTGACATAAACTAAAGCTCTGTTACGAAGCCTTTAATTAAAATCATCTATGTTATCACTAATTAATGACGATACGTTGCGATTTAATTAAAATAAATATAGGTAAATTTATACATGGTGATTGGGATACTCGACCTATTTATTCCTAGAGATGATTAGTAACAAATTTCGGTGCAGTCCTGTTGTCCCCCCTGGCTAGGGGAGACAACAGGACTAGATTTTTAATCAATGATTTGAGGACTGTTGTCCCCCCTGGCAAACATGATTTAAAAGCCATATATTTTTATAACATAATTTTTGAAATACTGAAGTACTTGACTGAATGCCAAATTGCCAAACTGAATACCTAACCGTTTGTTAAATAATAAGTACCATTTTGATAACGAAAAAAATAAGGTGTTGGTGCCGATACTGACACCTACAAACTTGAAATTTGGCAGGTAGGTTCCTTAAAGAGTGTAGACATCTGCCAAGAACGGATTTTATTTAATTATTTATTTAAGGATATGAAATAATACGAAGAATATAATAGGACGAGCTTTATATATTATAGATTTTACGAAATTCCACACATAAGGGGGTAAAACGGACTCCACGCATACGAAGTCGCGGGCGGCAGCTAGTTGAATCACTGAGCAAGTGTTGAATATTATGATTAATTTAAAATTATGCAGTTTTAGCGTCCTAGCTACTAATATTATAAATGTCAAAGTTTGTGAGTATGGATGTTTAATACTCATTCACGTATTTAAAAACTACTAAACGGATTTTTAGTATACTTTACAGAAGATAATATTTTTTATACATGAGAATAGAATAGCATACCTTTAACTTAGCTTTTGCCCACGGCTTTGTCTGCGTAAAATTATGTCTGTCACAGAAAAAAATATAAGAGCGCCTTCCTGTTTCAAAAACTGGCATAAAAACTATCCCACGTCCTTTCCCGGGACTCAAAACAATCTCTTTACCAAATATCAAAATCGGTTCAATGGTTTAGGCGTGAATTCGTAACAGGCAGACAGATAAAGTTTTTCGCATTTATTTAATACTAGCTGACCCGGCGAACTTTGTTCCGCCTTAATGGCAATAAATAAGCAGACTTTTTTTATTTCGAACGGGATAAAAAGTATCCTATGTCCTTCTCCTGGCTCTAGGGAGGTACCCTGTCAATTTTCAGCTAAATCGGTTCAGCCGTTCTTGAGTTATAAGCGAAGTAACTAACACGACTTTCTTTTATATATATAGATCCCATCAAAAACAATACTTGTCAAAAAAACCAAGTCTCGCAACTCAGTTGTTCTACGGTAAAAAGTTGTGAGATCCATGCAATACCAAGTCCAGGCCAGGAAATCTTTAACGTTTTACATAAATATATTGACTTGGCCATCGCACTAAATAATTTAATTTACACGTGTTTTCATGCGATGGCCAAGTCAATATATTTATGTAAAACGTTAAAGATTTCCTGGCCTGGACTTGGTATTCGGCTGAACCATTTAAAAACCTAGTAAGGGACATGTTTTCAGATTTTCGTTTTTTATCATAAAGCTACATAATATTAAGGTACCTACTGAATACAAAGACAGAAATTGCGATCAAACAACTAGAAGCCTAAAAGGCAAGGGACTCCAAACCTAGTAACTACACCACAAACCCAATTTGACCATTTTAAAAAACCAGTAAGTAACATAAACCATTTCGAAACCTAGTAAGTGCATGAACATACTAGGTTTTATAATGGTCAATGTGCCTTACTGGGAAATGAAAATTCGTGTCCACCCACCTCCCGACCATAAAAAACCTAGCATCACTGGCAACACACTCTGATCAAAGACTTTTGTCTTGAGACACTGCGGTATTTCGGACGTGAGAATATTGCGAAGCTTCCCGAACACTACCCAGCCGAGTTGGATTCGACGATTGACCTCTTTCTCGAAGTTGGACCTACCTAACTGGACTGTTTGTGCTAGGTACCTATACATAATTGTCAACAACTTCGAGTGTAGTGTCTCCAACCTTCAGAGGAGTGGGTACAACACGGGTATTTGACATGATTTTTGTCTTGTCCATGTTTATTTTAAGACCCACTTGTTGAGAGGCTCTACTGAAGCCATCGAGGGTTGTGCTTAGATCCTCCACGGTCTCAGCCATGACTACGATATCGTCCGCTAAACGAAGGTGGGTGATATACTCGCCTTTGATATTTATGCCGAATCCGCTCCAGTCCAGAAGCTTGAAAACATCTTCCAGGGCGGTGGTGAATAATTTCGGACGTAGACATGGCTCAGAAGTGAGATGGGTCTATAGTTTTTAACAAGATATTGTCGTCTTTTGTCTGAAGTTCAGATGCTTAACAAAGAGTTTCTGGATTCTTTCTATGCTGCGGATATATTTATTATACTGAGGAGACCAGATAGGACTTCCGTACTCCAAAATACTGCGACAATATGCAAAATAAACAGTCTTAATGATTTGTATATCTCTAAATGGCTTGCAGATTCTCAAAATGAATCCCAAGTTACGATATGNTAAGTATAGATAGTCTAACACCCAGACCGGTCACAGAAATGTAAATGCATCATTTCAATTTCTGCCCGGCCGAGAATCGAACCCAAGACCTCTCGGAATAGTAGTCCGTTCTGAACCACTACACCAAACGGCATACGAATACATACCTACCCATGACAATTAACAAATTTTATTATTTTTTTCATTAAAACAATTATCTGATGATACAATAATTGATGTGTCCACGTGGGAATGTGTCTGATTGAAAATGTGTCCCGTTGAAATTGTGTCTCGTTGGAACCAAATCGAGCGGATGCCATTTTGGTCCACAAATGTGCAAGTATTGTAAACTGTATACTGTAATAATTTAATATGTTGGGCCAAATAAAATATTTTCTTACTTTCTTTCTTACTAGAAAACTAATTAAAAAATATATGATTAGAACCATTTTTATTAAGATAATTTTACCTGTCGTAGCACAAATTTCTTGATAATCGGATTCTTTAAAATGTTTATAGCATAACCTCGTATTCTTTGAAGCTTTATTTTTTTTTCTCCCATAACTTTATTAATTTCGGATCGTTTGGAAATGTATGTCTTCCATTCTCATTGCACCCTACTATCACACATCGAGGCATTTTTTATTGAAACCAAAAAATAAAACTTTGTAATTCCTCCAAAATGTTTCGTTATGGGTCAGAAATACAGAGCGCAGCCTAGCGGAGGAAAAATGTACTATCCAGTAAACAACTCCATTATTTCGATACGTCAATTAGTTTCCAAGATATTGAATTTTAAAGGTGCGGGCGGCGCCTGGCCCGCCATTTTATGCGCGTGACGTCATAATACTGGCTCAAACTTGTATGGGTGGAACCGTGGAATCTTGCAAGCTGAATTAGACCCACTTCCGGACAACCGATTAAGATGAAATTTCGCATACACATGTCATTTGGATGACCATGCAATATTATGATGACATGGAGCTGATCTGATGATGGAGCTGGAAGGTGGCCATAGGTACTTCGCAATAAAACGACACAATCACATCAAGTTTGGGTTCATTTGAATCGTATTGATAAGGGCTTTGATATAATATAAATCCTGCGTCATAAAAATACTAAAAAGTTAGAAAATTGAAAACAAGAGATGTATGGAGGTGTGCGCTTGTAGCGACGCGACGTGACAATGACTGTCTCTCTCTCTCTCTCTATGTCTCTTTCTCCCGTTCCAATGAATATCAGTCGCGTGCACATAACATTAACATTTGGTAGCAGTTGTTGAAGGCTCTTCGCTTCGACGATGTAGCACATTAAAAATGCAATGGTATGCTTACATCCACCACTGCTGGCGGTACAATCTTCGCAGGATACATACATACACAACTTCTTGATCCTTTTCATTGCATTCTAAACTACAGTGGTATGGTTTGGTACGTACGTACGGTGTGTTTCGGTGTGATTCTACATTTGACCGTACACACATCACCTTCTCGTTTAACTTGTACAGTCGACAGCACGTCAACGTAAACACTGGTATCTTACGTAGTTGCGATAAGGGCGACTTTGCTACAAAAATGTATATCCTGATGTGCTGTCGTCTGTACTTAACCAATAGCGTCATCGCCATAGCTCTCTCTTGCCGATCTGAAAAGTTATAAATACAAAGTTGCATTTTTACGCCTCGCATTTCGACGGCAAAGAAATCGCTGTTTGTCGCTAAATATTGAGCAATCATGAGTCCGTCCACTCTCGGTAGGTTATCGGATTGTCCTTTTTCGAATCCTTCATCCATTTTTTATTAAATACCATACAACACACATCAATAGAACACAAAACACTGCGCTCCCGCTCCCGGTCGTTCAGCTCGAGCCTGAGTCCCGCGACCGTCCGCTCCAGCTCCGCGACCGACGCCGTGTTGGCCTCGTCGCCCTGGTTGGCCTTGAGCTCCAGCGCCTTCATTCGCTCGTCCAGGCTGACGACGTGAGTCCTGCAGCTGTCCACCCTCTCTGACAACTGCAGCAAGCCGTCCCTGAGAGACTTGATCTCGGCTCGCCTGGTTTTCACTTCGTCCCGCATTTCTTCCCTAAATTGGCGAAGCTCGCTCATCATGCTCTGGACGGCTTCGTTTAGCGAGAGCTGGCTGGACGCCGCCAGTCGCCGGAAGTACCCTCTCCTCGATGCTCTGTTCCTCCGCTGTCTGAGTGTCATCATCCAGAGACATCCCCGTCTCGTCCAGACTCTCCGTGCGGGCCGCCGCGGCCGCCCGACGGGTGGTTACTGACTGACCTCCGAGGACTTGACCGGCGTCTCGGTGTTGTCACCCCACTTCCGCTGGCTACAGACGCATTCTGGGCATATCCACCTGCTCTTGTGCTCCGTCATAGTGTTGTAGAATCTGCACTCGAGAATATTTACACACTCTATGTGCCAGTACTGCGCACACCTACAGCATTTCAGGTATCGCCTGTCTGTGATATTGCGGCGGCAACCTGCGCAAGCGGGCATCTTCCCAGTTTTGTTTGTTACGGGTCCCCTTGTTGCCATTTTGAATTTTATTTCAGAAGTAGGAGCAAACTAATCAACAAAATCAAAAAAAGAAACAAAAAAAAAAGTTCGTCTGGATTTGAACTCCTTGAACTCCAATTTCAGTCTCCATTTGAGTCATTTTATGTGTTACGGTTGTCTTAAGATCTTCTACTACTGCTGATATGCCTCGTATTTCTTTCAGGATTTCTTGAAGTGTGGCATCCCGCTTATCTAGTCTCCTCATAACATCTGCACTACACTGAGGATCTGATCTAACCTTCTTTTGACCTCGTCGAAATTCATCCAGAGGTGTTTCAGCACCTCTCTTAGATTGCCTGGTCTCTCTCTTTTCTCTGTACTAAGAGGTTTTATTCCTGTATCAGGAATCTTTTTGAGATCTGATGTGCTGGTTCCTGCGCTTGTAGTCTCCTCGTCATCATCCTCCATGTCGGAAAGGGCACTGCGAGATGTGAATGTGACGGATTTCTCCATCATGGTTTTGCCTGTGTTGATGGTTGAAGTTCTTTTATTTCTAGTTCCTTCGGCCACCTATCTTTTATGTAACTCGTGACCCGACTAAGGATACCCTGCGGGTTTCCTTAACAAAGCAATAAAGAAAGTCAATGTTGATTTGACCAACATTTGCGAATATACAAAAACTGTAAAAACGACTTTACTAAATGATCGGAACGAAAGTCAGTTCGCAATCCTTTTTGAGCAAGCACAGCAGATGAGTTCAAGCGATATAGTTGTGCCAAGAATAACTGGAAGTCAAACCCTGCGCAATAATATTGCAGCAGAAACTGCCGAAATATACTACCGACGAAATGTGTTTTACCCTTTCATTGATCATGTTATTACAGAACTCGACGTTCGTTTTAAACCACATGAATCGACGATCGAAGGAATTCAAATGCTTCTACCTGAAAAAACCAGTAATGACTCAAGGATAAAAGAAAATCTTAAAAAAAGATTGCACAGACATTTTTGGGTGGGGAAAATGAAGGCACAATATTTCTGAGTGAATATGAGATATGGCACAATCACTGGAAATCTGTAGCACAAAAACCTGCAACTGTGATCGACGCTATCGATAACTGCGATGATCAGTTTTTCCCTTTAATCATAACACCGAGATCTGGCGTTGCAACTTGATTCCGAAGAAATTATTAATCAGTTAGCAATAAAACGTAAAAGACTAAATTTATTACTTTTGTGGGGGTGTCAGGTTACATGTACGCGGCGTGCGGCGGGCAGTCGCACGGGGAACGAATATTGTATCGGGCGTGTGTGCCTAATATATTGGGACAAAANATAGACTAGCTGACCCGGCGAACTTTGTTCCGCCTTAATGGCAATAAATAAGCAGACTTTTTTTAATTTAGAACGGGATAAAAAGTATCCTATGTCCTTCTCCTGGCTCTAAACTACCTCCCTGACAATTTTCAGCTAAATCGGTTCAGCCGTTCTTGAGTTATAAGCGAAGTAACTAACACGACTTTCTTTTATATATATAGATATAGATTATTTAGTAGGGATAATTCATAAAGATTTGTTAAAAGCAAGTAAAGCTGATTTTGGAATAGTCAGAAATAGTATTTTCGTTAACAAAATGTTAATTATTATTAATTTGATATACGTTTAGGTATTTAGTTCGGCAATAAGTATGGCATTCAATCAGGTACTCCATTTTCAGTTAATCTTAAAAGTTATAAAAATATATGGCTTCTAAATACTCAATGTTTGCCAGGGGGGACAACAGTCCTCAAATCATTGATTGAAAATCCAGTCCTGTTGTCTCCCCTAGCCAGGGGGGACAACAGGATTTCGAAATCCTGTTGGCTCCCCCAGGGGGGCCAAGCAGGGGGGACAACAGGACTGCACCCAAATTTCGTCTATTAAAAATGTTGAAAAAAAAAGTTTACAGAAAATAAAAAAAAAATACTTAAGACCTTTTATTTCTGAGAATATGTAAGTTTTGACTAAGGCCCGGTTTTTTGAATCGTAGTTAAAATAACCAATGGTCAAATTTGACAGATGTCAAATGACAAGTGGTTAAATATCAGAAAAAAATGTTTTTCGAACAATGGTTAGCTTGACTTTTCGTACATTTTTTAACTATTAGTTAGCATTTTGTTAATATTTAACCATTAGTACCAAAATTTAACAATTTGTTATTTTAACTATGAATCAAAAAACTGGGCCTAAGCGGTTTATTAGAAAAGTTTCAATTTAATATTATGGTGGAGTGGTTATTCACTATCAAAATTCTAAGAACCGTCACACGTCGATAACCATCCAGTTTTGACCCCTTCCTTTGTTTGAAAGTTAAGGTTCACTGGACTTAGTTTGTTACTAATGACTTCTAGTATAACCCCTTTCAAGGAATAGGTCGAGTATCCCAAATTCCCAATCAACCCTGTATAAAGTTGTTTAAATAAACGAGTAACTTAATATTGGCTCATAGCTTAATGTTGTGTTTTACCAACACATATTGATTGACTTAACCTCCTTTAAAATTCACCAAAACAATTTCCAATTTACGATATAGGCCCAAAAGTTACAGGTAAAGGAACAAAATTTAACAGAAGATTGTTTTGATGGCATACTCGAATCTTATACGTTGGTATTAAATAATATCATGAAGCTATTTTCATGTGATTTTTTGAGACGTTGCCACTTTATTAAAACTTACATAAATAAAAAGAAAAAATTGTTCGCTACGAGACTTTTTTCCTTACATTTTCAGTTCAGTAAATACAAACTTCAGATGTTTATTTTAGGAATACGCAAACCCACTCTACATTCAGTATCTACTTCGCTTTGTATAAGAAGCCTGTGACCGCAGCCATAGTAAAAGTATTGTTACCAAAACTTCTTTTAGAATCTTGTTTTAACACAGTTTTTAAAACTTACTTAATTCTATTTGTAGTATCATTGTGTAGCCGAAGCGTGATGTAAAAGTAAGAAAAGTGATGAAGGTACGCAGCTTTTTTTTGCGGAAACTTATTCTCCTTTTGTTTAGAACCTACATTAGGTAGGACAAAACTTTTATACGAGTACAGTATTTCTTTCTTTTCCTCGTAGGTATACTCGTAACTACATAGATAAAGTGTGATGACAAATTGGTCCATTATTTGGATTTTATTGGATTAGAAATAGTCGCCAAGCTAAAGGTCGTGGGTTCATGTCCTGTAACCAATCGATTTTGACCCCGAAGAAAATTAAAGAACCATTACTAAAAATGAGTATTTTTTTAACATCCAATGCTATCTATAGAAACTGGTATAATGCGTTTTGACTGCTGCTTTCCACTTCTGGACACAGGTCTCCCCCAAGGATTTCCCTTGTGGGGGTGTCAGGTTACATGTACGCGGCGTGCGGCGGGCAGTCGCACGGGGAACGAATATTGTATCGGGCGTGTGTGCCTAATATATTGGGACAAAANGATCAAAATGGTGTTATAAGAGTGAAAAGGGATTCCGTGGAGGGTAGTTGAACGGGAAGCATGGTCGATCTGTTTTATTGATTTCAATTTATTATTTAATGGACTTTAGTGTACAAATTTGGTGTACAAAAAAAGTGATAAATTATAAAAAACATTCTTCGAATTTGAGCGCGCATCGAGTGTCGAGTGGGTTGTCGTATGAACAACGCGCTTTGGACCCGGTGGCGTCTCGAAACCTGCTTACGGGCATACTTAACTCCACGTAATCCATGAAAAATCAATAGAACTGAAACACCCACGTTCTATTGATAACTATGTCAATATTTTTCACTCGACATTGGCAGAAATAAACCTCCCAGAGAGGTTTGGTTGCCACAAATAAAAAAATAAAATAAAGAGTGAAAAGGATAGAATATTGTACATTATTTGTAATATCGGATCGGAATGTTGAGGGTAATGGTGTAAATAATGAAATGTAATGGAGGTTTAGCGGTCTAGAATGTCTGCTTGGTTTTAAATCATCATCATCATCATCATTATCATCTCAGCCATAGGACGTCCACTGCTGAACATAGGCCTCCCCCAATGCTTTCCATGTTAGCCGGTTGGTAGCGGCCTGTGCGTCCAGCGCTTTCCTGCTACCTTATGATGTCGTTGGTCCACCTTATGGGTGGACGTCCCACGCTGCGCTTTCCGGTACGTGGCCTCCACTCCAGAACCTTGCTGCCCCATCGGCCGTCAGTTCTGCGTACTATGTGCCCTGCCCATTGCTACTTCGGGTTTTAAATCAATAATCAATATTATTTTTCTTACTCAAGTTACAATCTACTACTTAGAGATACTAATTAATAAAACTACTTTTATTAATCTGAGTGTCTTATGTCCATTTGAATATACAGTTTTATACAGACACCAAGCAAATTAAAATTATTTTAAGAACTAAAGTAATATCTTACAAATAACACAAATTATATTAAAAACCGCTCGTCATAGACCTGCAAACTAATTTAAAGAAAAAATAGAGTACACAAACTTGGAAAAATTCAATTAAAAGTAGCTTTGTCTAGTCGATCCGTGGTTGACTTATGAGAGCTTTTCGAACCTTCGATGTTGTTCGAAGCAAAGATTTATAAGTACACTAGCTTTTGCCCGCGGCTTCACCCGCGTGAAATTTAGTTTGTAACAATGACTTATCGTCATAAATTATAGCCTATACCTATGTTATTCTGGGGTATAAACAATAATACTGTAGTTTCATCAAAATCCGTTCAGTAGTTTTTGCGAGAAAGAGTAACAAACATCCATTCGAACATCCAGACATCCAAACTTTCGCATTTATGATATTAGTAGGAAGATGAGAAATTGAGAATAATCCTACCAAAAACATTTTGATATTATGAAATTTTGTCATATAAACGTGACCATAAGTCTTGGACAAAAAGTAATTAAATCTCATTTAGAGTCAAGCTTTTAACTCTAGACACACTGACTCTACAAGCCCTAACTTCAAAAACTCTGCAACTTGGCAAAAATATGTGATTATGCCCGTTTTTACCATCAATCCCTAATATTTAAGTGACTATGAAAACAAAATCCCTTAATTAGCAGGGGTTGATGGTGAAAACGGGCATTAGCCCTTTCTTTCTACCGTTACTATACAATTTTATAACAGAATAGTAAATACATTTTCTACAATACCACTAATAGGACGACAGCATTATCCATTATTTACCTCATTTAAAAAAAATACTTAATTACAAAGCAAATTCCATAAATAAAAAGACGAAGCAAAAAGTTCATAAGTCGCGATTCTTTAAAAATAAACAAGCAAAGACAAATTAGAAAGAAAAACGTGTGACATTATCATAAAAAATTAGAAACGAACTTCCAAAGCTACGCAATGACGAATGGAAATAATTTCAAGTTGGGAAAATTTCCGATATTCTTCCGGAAAATTTAGCTGCCAATTTACATTATAATAGGAAACACGATTTTTTTACTTACTGACTTTATAAACTTGTATTGGATGTTTTAAAGTTATATCCGGATTGAAATCCATTTTGAAACAAGGATCAAAACTCAAGTTAAACTCAAAAATACATTAAGCTTTCCGGGTAGAATACCAATTTAAAACCAAATACAGGATTGAACTAGTATTTTGAAAAATGTTATTCACATGAGTAGAGGTATTTTCGGTAAACTGACACTACAATGACTCGAACCCACGATCTTTCGCGTTATCTGCTACTACTATCGTTGAGAATTTATTTATTGATTAAATTTATAAGACAAGTTACCAGGGCAAGTTGGTAGACCTAAGTGAAAAACTAGTCCACCATCGCCTAGCACTGGCCAGATTATTACTGAAGCATGACAGATAACGTAGGTAATTATAATGAAAGGGAGACCGAGGAGAGTTGTAACACAGACCATTTCCCTTGTCAGTTTATCGAGCTAGCAACACCGCAAAATTCTATTTCGACACTCCACAGTTTGCGTGAAACTGTCAGCTCGCCAACTATCATAGGTGGAGAGAAATCGGCTTTGACAACACTCCTTGGTCTAGCCTGGTATGTTATCAACATTGATATTACGTTTTAAATGAGAATAATTCGCCAAATCCTTTCAATCCATTTTATCTCAGGCTGCGGGGCCATCAGTCTAATTAGCGGAACCGTTGTTTACAAAGTAAATTATGGGCCCTAATCCTAACATAGTGTTACATTGTACTGGGGTGTAATGAAGCTCGTTCCTGTAGGCTACTACGGTATCACCGTATTCTCGAGTATATCCATCCTTTTCACTTATAGCGAGGTAGTGAGTAGAGGGATAGAGACGAGCAGATTAAAAAAAACGAATCGTTATGGAGCAGTCCTGAAGATTTAAAGACACTAAACGAGCGGGTTTAGATTTCTAACACAAAAATTACATTGAAATAGTTAAGTAATATAAGAAAGTAATAAAATTACATTGAAATGGGTAGGTAATATAAGGCATCTATTAGGAGGTAAGATCAGGATGTTATGTGAATCGTAACTAAACTTGGAACTACAATCCGTCTGGCCAACGTAGGGACTGTAGGCCAGATCCTTCATCTGCCTCAGGGAGGGCCATGCTTTAGCAGTGTATACTGAATAGGGTTTCTGCTCGAGCTTTCTCGAACTCGAGAAAACTCGAGAAATTTGGCTTCATTCGAGACGAGAAAAAAATTACCGGAGCTCGAGAATTCTCGAGTTTCGATTTTGAAGCTTTAATATTCTTGAAAGCCGATTTTCTTGGACAAAAGTAAGTTTTTTATTATTTAATAGGTCAACGTTGCTTTTAGACTGGCCTAGTCTTTCCTTTTTTAACTGATTTGATTTGCAAGTCATGTCTCAATCGAAACTAAGTAATAATGTTCACCAACGAGTATGCTTTATTTATTATGTATGTTTAATCTGACTGAAAAATGTGTTAACTAGACAGTTACCTTACCTAACAGACGTTAGGTTAGGTAGGTACTCGTGCCTCCTCGTAAAGATTATTCAAGTCGTTATCTGTAAGAAATCTTAAAATTTATTTAAAAAATTTTGATCATAAAAAAAAAAACAATTTATTTATTTATTTAAGGACAGTTAACAAGACATACCCAATTAACTGGAAAAAACATTGAAAACAATACGTGTTTATAGTGTAGCCTTAATTAAAAGCTGCCACGACATGTGCATAGATTGCGTCTGCATAGATTGTATCGACTAGTCTAAAAAAAATTGAAAATTAATTTATTTATTTATCATAATTTTGCTATTTGGACTTGTGTTCTTTAGAAAAACAAGTGATTCAATTCTAGCTCCAGATTTTTATTGTTATTTATCCTTAAAGTGCACGCGACTTTATGACTTTTGTTATGATTATATTAGTAAATATTAATTATGAAAGAAGATTTTATTTTTTGTTTATTTTCTTACCAAAATAAGTGGTACTAAATTCTAATATTGATTGTTGTGCATAAAAGTAGGTATATTAGATTGAAAAAACCTGTGTTTTTATTAAATTTCAACCGATTTCAGCAGTTTTTATTAAAAGACTCGAGACCCGAGAAAACTCGAGACTTTAGCCTCGAGAATTCTCGAAACTCGAGAAAAAAAATAGGTCGAGAAATCAGAAACCCTAATACTGAATGACCTGATAATGATGAAATAAGTATCTTTCCCTCAAAATAACTTAAGTTGGAGTAACTAAACAATAAAAAAAAAGCTCAAACGCCAAGCTTTCAACTTCCTTTTTCAAAAAAGAGAATTCAGCAATTTCGATGGTAATTTTATTTACCTACCTGCGGTCATTCTACCTTACACTTCATGGCCCCATTCCAGAAAATGGATGCCACTCTGCCCGCGGGATGTTATAACCGTTTACCCACACGTGCTTACACCTTCATGCCTGTTTTGCTTAATGAAATTACGCAATTTGTTCGAATTAATTCTAATCTTGTGAATAAATGTTCTGGATTTATATTTGCTCTGCTTATTGCGTTTTAGATAATGAATTTGGGGTGTACCGTTATTCATACTTATTATAAAGAGGAAAGATTTGTATTTTGTATTTTTGTGACGAATAAACTCAGATACTGTGTTAAGCGCCCTTGAAAGGGCATGACTACTGTATAAACGATTTGAATTTTCATTTATCAAGAGCTAATAAATAATTGAACACTATAATCCGGGTATTTTTAAGGCGAGAGTGAATAGGCACTTGCAGGGCAGATATGTACCATCCTAGGCTGCATCTCACTTAACACCAGGTGCGATTGCGGTCAAATAATAATTATCTGCTTTGTTTTGCATAAAAAAATTGAATAAGTAGTTAATGTAATTAACTGTTAAGTGGTCGCATAACAGTTGACTTAATTAGATGCAACGTAATTAGTAATGTGACTATTATTAGTATTTTTATAAATAGATATGACGCGAGGCGGATATTCCATTAATCACCTAATTAGAAATTTTCCCAAACTAAAATTAATTGTATTAAGGAAAGTACAAAATAATGATAAAATTATTTGAGGTGGGAAGCGAAACGAAAATAACAGTCATAATCTATGAGCCTATTATGGACAATGAAGTAGTGAATGAAGTAAGTAGGTACCTACTCGTACTATGATTTATTTGTACTGTGTGGTCAGTCTATCTAACAGTATTAGAGCCTGTCTACACAGTACAAATAAATCAAAGCTCAACAAATTAGATCTAAACATTGTCCAGTAAACCACGTGTCGTATTCCAGGGTTGGCGGCCTTGAATTAATAGAATAGTACTAAAAATCATCAAAGATAGAGCCGTCTAAGAGGCCCAATATTTTAAAAGTCACTCATAAAATATCTCGTGGAAGTGGTCCTATGAGACCGCGGTAACAATTGATTTCTATTGGATCCCCATTCGCTGGTACTTCAAGGGCTACTGTGTTTAAAGGTTGTTATTTTATATTACGCCTAAGCAAACATTCCACCGATTTCTGAATTCAGATTTTTATTGCGTTCTCGTTTTCTACATAAGCCTAAAAATACATTAACATGTAAAAAGTGAGCACACTCTAGTTAAAAATCTCAATTCATAAACCGGAGGATTTGTTAGTTCATAATGAAACACAGCTAGCTTTTGCTAGGTGAAGACCTGCGTGTATTTCGGTCTTTCAGAGAAAGTCTTCAGTTAAACCAGTTAGGAAGTATAATAGTAGGATTATCTTCGACGTTTTCTATAAGGTTTTTCCAAGAACCAAAACATTCTCACCGACAAAGTTGTGCCCAATAAGGTGCGGTGACATCCTTAACTTGTGACACGTCCAAGTGTAACTAAGTTACAGTGACAAGGGATCACAATGGCCCTTCTTCAGAGGTTTGATCGTAATTCTCCGGTAAACATGTAACTTGAGACAACTAATGTAATTGGTTTGATGATGCCTATACTATGTTACCTAAATCTCATCACGCTTAAAAGCTTGTAATAAGCAGATAGTTACAACTTTGACCGATAGATGGCGCTGTCAACTAAACGCATATTTCTAAATTGCGCTGTAAAAGTATAAAGCAGATTGCAGTACTTACCTAAATTGAAAAAAAGCAAGTCAAGTAGTTACATAACCAATAAGAAGCGACCAGTGTATTAGTGTAATTGAAATAGTGACTTCCAACTATCCCAGCACATAATAAACATTCATCAGGGTATCTGAGCTGGTTTGTAAATAGAGCATATTATTATTATCTCAACAAACGAAGAGTAGGGCACCTGCTCGATGGACCGACGACCTCAAGAAAATTGCTGGCATGAAAGAAAAAACTTACATACGTTTCTTCAGTCTTACATCCAGGACTGACATTGACTGAAAAGTGGTAATAGTACGAGTACATTGATATTTGCAACAGGGTTATTATCAAAGTCATGAAAATATTGGTTCAGCAGTTCAGGGGTGAAATAGTATCTAACAGCCTACCCTTTAAATACAGGGTGATAAGGATACTCGACCTATTCCTTGAGTTGTTTATGATCTCTAGTATAACCACTTTCAAGGTCGAATATCCCTGTCACCCTGTATACTAAAAGGGATATAGTCTTAGCTCCGAAATTATATGCCTAAGCGACCGACCCTCAAACCGTCTAATTTCACCTAAATCATGTTTGTCAACCGTTCGTCAGCTAAGTAGTTCTCGCAAACTATCAAACTTGGTGTGTTCTTGTCAAATCGTAATTTGAATAGTTTAATGTGGTTTAGGATAGGGTTTGTCCCACTTATACCTATGTATAGCTTAACCACTCCACAGTCAAATTTTATCATTGTTATGGACCTTAAAACAAGGAGACAAAGTGCAAATTCGGTGTGAACTACGCCTTGTATGGTTAAGCCCGTGTTAGTAAAGTTTTAAAGGGCAACGATGTCAGGTTACAAAATGTGTTTGTAACTCTAAGCTTAGTATTAATTGAGAAAAGGTACTTAGGTGGTATTTAATTGTAATAAAGTTAACCATTTCTAGAGGTCATGTAAGATCGGTCGTTGTGGAAATCCTTAGAAAAGGTCTTTGTCCAGCAGTGGGCGTCATTTGGCTGAAACGAACGAACGAAAAGTCACGTTCATTCACCATTAAGGTCCGTAATAATGAAATGAATGTGGTAAAATGGAATACATAGGGTGGCATTGAAATTTTTAATAAAGGTTATTTTACAAAAGGGCACTTACGAGTAATTCTTCATTTGGACGCTAATAAGGCGATGGACGTGAAAGAGCGACATGACTTTACAAAAACTTTAGTAGGTACATGAAATCCTAAATCATCAAAGAATAAATTGATCTAATTATCGAGCACAATAACTCATAATCTTGAGTTTGATCTTGAGTTTCGCAAGGTGCAGGTACACACAATAAAGACATTTATTGTATTTTTGACTTTGTGTCAGCCTTGAATCTTCTATCTTCTATCTTCAATGTTTTAGCTTCTCACTAATAGTATTACCTTCATCTCCAACTAGAACTCGATTAACCACCCCATCTAGATCCAGCCACAAAGTTTGCAGTCCATAGTCGCGTGTTGCATTTTAAGTGTAAACACGAACCACATCACGTCAGACTACACAATGTGGTTCAAAAATAGCATCTATGACCATTGCTTAAGGTGCTATAGGATTCAGCTTGATGTGAAATTTTCTGGTTCTTGTTTGGTGGCAGTCGGTAACTAACGCCACTATCTAGCAATTAGATACTCAGAGGTGCCTTATTCAATTCCTAATTAAGACAAACTAAGTGAGAAGGAATTTGGTCTGTATCAATTCAGTGTACTAAGAGATTAGGTACCTAATCTGTAAGTAATAATCACCGAGGATATTTTTGTTCAAATCGATTGCGTGATAATTGTACAGACAGCACAACAAGCTAAACAACAGAATTAAATTCTATGTAGCTAGGATCTAAAGCTTGATCGCCAATAAAAAGCTGACCAGTGAAGGTCAAGTTTGTCATAGGGAAAGTTAAACATAGGCGGAGTTCGAAGTTAAGGTTCGACTTCCCTCTAGTGCAAAGCGAATGAAGAGACAAAACAAAGGCTTCAGTAAGCTATTACTTATTCTGTGACTTCAGTAACCTTCAAGAAAAGATATTTTATGTACCTAACACGTAGTGACATAGTGTCCTTTCACGTAATTCTTGTGTAATATTTCTCACCCATGTCACTTCGTTTATTTTTGTATCCTTGGATTTTTAAATGACATCAAGACTTTACCAACAGATTCCATTTAAAAATACTATCAGCGATAAAATACCTTTATCAAACACAACTAATCCTTTAAAATGGACCCGCGCCTAAAAGTTTCGAGCAATATTTGAACTATCGAGTAGTTTTCACTCAAAACCAGAGTTGATTCATTCCTGAGCACGCCCCCGTGACAGTTTGTGCGAATAGTTTGTATTTGATTTGCTTTTGAGTAACGTTTCACATTTCAATTGATCGCAGTTAGAAATCACTTGCCGAATCGAACGCACAGCGTTGAATAGACCTCTGTGATTGGTTCGAATGTCACCCTGTGCGTCCACGCGCACTGTGAGGCCTCATAGTAATGTTTGTGAATACGAGCGTTAGAATAGGTTTCGAAGTCTCAGAAATTATTTCAAAATACACTAAACTTCGAAATGTTAGAGAAGTTCATCTTGGCAGATTACCACGTTTGATTGTAATTTTAAGCAAAATCGAAAAGCATTTTGTAGTAGTATCTTTTATCATTTTGTTAAGGGCATCAGTTTAATGTTAGCGTTGGTCTCTTTAAAAACAAAGATCGAGTCGTATAATCATTGCATAAATGAACAAAACCATTGAAATGGACCGAAAAACTGAAAACGCAACTGGTTGTGTAAGAACCCTCATGAAACCCGTTTGTTTTCCCAAACATACCGATGCAAAAACTCACGTCGGCAAACCGGTTTTTACCAGATTACACTGGTTTGCGCCAGTATTCACCGGTTTATACAGCTCTGAATGCGTAGGTACGCTCGGAAACTTCTCGTTGCTTTTAATTCGTATAAGGGCCGTTGTATTTCAGAGTTAGTTTTTGCATTTTTCTGTACGTTTAATACTTTGTGATATATAAAAATACTGGCATTTCTTTAATCAAACCGCAACGGAGATTAAAATTACTTTACTTTTTAAGTTTATAAAGAATTCACTAGTTACTTAGTTAAGGAGGCTTCTTCTGATAGCTGCTTAGGTACTTAGCAGAAAAAGTCCACATCTAATAAGTAGGCCCAAATTATAGTGAAAAAACGTTTAATTTAGTTATTATTTATTTATGTAAGTGAATTTGCTATGAAATATTATATTATTTTATCCATTTTCTTTTAAATACGAGCTATTTTAAAACGACTTACCATTATCATGCGAGACATGCAAACTAAGCATTTGGTTTTCCCTGTAATGATAGCGCAAATGTGTGGAAATAAATAAATAAACAGTTTTTGTCCGCACCCTAATTTATACAAGGGCAACATTAAGGTAAATGAGCATTACATACCATTAATAAGGAAAACCGGCTATCTTTTTTGCTTACTGTACTTAATTTCCCACCGTGACCGTAATAACGGGTGAAACCCATATTTGCCGCAAAAAACAGCACTCCTTTTTAATAAAGGAGACAAGTGGTTTTAATATCTTAGTTTGATATTAAAATTACTACAACATACAATTCATAAATTCATAAAATTCATTTATTTTTGCAAATAGGCTTTTAAAAAGCGCTTTTACACGTCCCAATATTAACCCTACCACTGCTTCGGGACAATAAATGGGCCAGTGCCTTCTCAAAGAAGCAGCGTAAGAAACTCAGTCACTATTGTCAGCCTCCTTTTCAAGGTTTTACAGTCTTTAAAATATACAAATTATAGTCATAAGTATTGATGCGAATGTAGAGTAATATTCTTCTCATTTCAAAGGTTTTAGAGACTACTAAGTAGTATCATACTACCATAACGGTAACTGTCACCTTTCATTTTAACCCACAAGCCTAACTTATTACATAATCTAGCTTTTTCCCGCTGCTTTACCTGCCATTCTGTCTGAAACAGACGTTAGTTATCACACGTGTGTCCCTTTAAAAAAACATAGGTACCTCCACAAAATTACAGCTCCCTAGTGCCAATAGTTTCCAAGCAAAACCTCGGACAGACAGACGTACAGACATATCGAAACTATAAAGGTATAAGGTAATCACTTACCATCAGGTGATTCGTCTGCTCGTTTGCCTCCTGTCACATAAAAAAAATAACTCTTATGTTTTTCTCTGGGTCTAAAAATCTCTCAACAAAATCTAAATAGCTCAAGCAGGTTATAAAATTAACAGTTACTTTCGCATTCACTCATATGAAAACTCAGCGAATTCCAGTCCCTAGCTGTTCGCATAAAAGAGTAAAGGATGTGCATGTAATCAAAAAGTAAATTACCATCCTATTCTGTAGCAGTATGATAATGTAATTCGTCTTCAACACGTAGAGACGCCATCGAAATATGATTACAGGTGGCTGACGATTTCAGAGCCTCAACCGCTCACTAGCGCCGTGGGCGGCGAGCAACGGAAATTAAGCCGCCTACGAGTAGAGATGGGGTGGTGGTTAGACATCGAATAATCGATAGATTAGCTGGTTTAAGAAAATCGATAGTTTTAAGCAATGTTCAATTTAAAAACTTTCCCTTCAAGTGAGTGGAAACTTCTTTCGATTCTATTAGAGGTGGATATTACTTAATAGGTATTTTATATCAAATATTGAGTCATTCATACAAGATTGATTTTAAACAATGAAGTCGATTAAATGAGCTTACGCCCGTATTCACAAACATTACTTTGAGGTCTCACAGTGCGCGTGGACGCACAAGGTGACACACGAACTAATCTCAGAGCTCTATTCAACACTGTGCGTTCGATTTGCTACTTAACATAAGCAAGCATCGTTTGTGAATACGGCGTTAGTTATTAAGAATCCGTTAATCGACCAAATTTTTCTGAATCGATTATTAAGCGATTGTGGAGAATCGATTCTTGAAAGTCGATGCCTCTAACTCCAACAGTCTACGTCTCAGAATACTCTCTCGATGTGGTCACATTGGGAATTGAAGGAAATTGTTGAAAAGTGGTCACTCAGCAGAAACATTTAAGGGTAATATTCGTTATAGATAATGGTTTCTATTGCATTGAAAGATGGACTACAGAATATAATATTTTGATAGTATTATTTTATGAATTTTTGAAGATTATTTTTTTTGAAATAATACATTACTAATAAATAACAAAATGGTCACACATCTCGTTCATCCAAGTTCGGTCTCGTTCAAGTGTTTCGTTCGTTTCAGCCGAATGAGATCCACAGCTGGACAAAGGCCTTTCCAAGGATTTCCACAGCGACCGGTCTAGTGTTGCCTACATCTAGGCACTTTCCCCGACCTTTACTAAATCGTCGGTCCACCTAGTGGGAGGCCTGCCCACGTCTTCCGGCTCGTGGCTTCGAAAAAAAAGTAGACGAACATTATATTAACATTTTTCCCGAAATATTTTAAAATTCATAGCGTACTGCAATATTGCTTCGCGTGAAGTAATTTCGGATTTGGGCGACGAATTAAGCGGCACGTGGCCTCGTTAGCTTTTAATTTCCGAAAGTGAAAAAAGACTTGCAAAAATGTGTGTCGCTAAGAGACAACGGCTTGTGGGGGTGTCAGGTTACATGTACGCGGCGTGCGGCGGGCAGTCGCACGGGGAACGAATATTGTATCGGGCGTGTGTGCCTAATATATTGGGACAAAAACATAAGTGACTTTTATTTGATTGTGCAATCCTAAACTGGTGACCCCGACAAAGTGAACATGTTCGACTCACCGCCACCATCCCGGGCTGCGTCAGCCAGCAGGCCACCTGCAGTGCAGCCTGCTAACCCGACGACATCAGCGGGCGTGAAGGAGGAGCGGACAGAACCGGTGGATATGAGTTTGGCGACCATAAGTGTATCTTCAAAATTACCGGATTTTTGGGTTGATATGCCGCGGCTATGGTTCGCCCAATTTGAAGCGGTAATGGCCCCTCAGAAGCAGGGAGAGGAATCCAAATTTAATTTGGTGATTTCGAAATTGGGACGAGATTCCATTCAGCAGGTGAGCGACTTACTGATGACACCACCGACCTCAAATAAGTATACGGTCTTGAAAGAAAGATTGCTGCAAGTGTATGAAGAAAGCGCAGAACGCCAATTCCAGAAGTTGGTCTCGGAGCTAGAGTTAGGTGCGCAAAAGCCGACGCAACTGCTGCGCAGGATGAAGGATCCTAAAGGCTAAAATAAATATACTAAATAATATTTGGGGATGTAGATGTTGTTGTCGTGTTTGTGTATAGTGGTACTTAGCTGTAGGTGCGAAGAATAATACCGCAGTTCCAGTCCATACATTTATTTGCTACACACAACGGTAACAATTAGTCCCAACACTTATTTGTATAGCACAGAGAGAAGGAGAAGCGACANATCAAGGATGCCGGCCGCAGTCAGAGCAGTCATCACAGTGTGCCAAGATCAGTCGTTAGATAGTTTGGCCAATATCGCTGACAAAGTAGTTGAAAACAGCGGAAATTTCGAGATCGCAGCAGTGTCGGATACACCAGCACAGACGAACGCGTCGAACACGTTGTCAGAGTTGGCCAGTCAGGTGAATAAGCTGGTGCTGGAAGTGGCAGCGCTGCGCAGTGAGGTGCAAGGTCGCGGGCGTTCGAGAAGCCGAAACGGAGGACAAGATGGAAGCAGGGCTAGTTCGCGTAGGAGGAGGACACCGGGAGATCCTGATTGGCTGTGCAGATTCCATTACCGGTACAGACGGAACGCGAGAAGCTGTGAGCAACCGTGCGCCTGGCGAGAGGAAAATGCGGAAAACTGAGTGCGGTACGTTCGGAATCGGTGGACGAATGTACTCAGAATCAGGTATCTAAAAATCATCGGTTATTAATTCGGGACAATTTAACTAGGCTAACCTTTTTAGTTGACACCGGGGCCAATATATCGGTAATTCCAAAAAAATGTTTAAAAAAAGGTTTTACTGAGTCTTGCGATTTTAAATTGTACGCGGCAAATGACAGCGAAATTAAAACATACGGCATCTGTAATTTAGAAATGGCCTTCGGGCTAAGACGGGTTTTTAAATGGCCATTTATTGTGTGTGATGTTAAACAACCAATTATAGGTGCAGATTTTTTACGGAATTTTAAATTGAGTGTAGATTTGTATCATAATCGGTTAGTAGACTTAGTAACTAATTTGTACGTTCGCGGATTGACAAGTGNGTGTATAGTGGTACTTAGCTGTAGGTGCGAAGAATAATACCGCAGTTCCAGTCCATACATTTATTTGCTACACACAACGGTAACAATTAGTCCCAACACTTATTTGTATAGCACAGAGAGAAGGAGAAGCGACAGTTCACAGCGAAGAAAGTTAGGAAGATACAAATAGGAAGCTTTCAAGTTCGCGTCACAAACAATTTACGCGAGCGGGTAGCGAGAAGCAAAGCCGGGCGCACGGCGACGTGCGTTTGGCGCTGGGCAGTGATTCTGACTGACGATACGCGTCCGCGGCCGGCGCTCGCGCCGTTCGGGTGCGATAGCTATACTTATACGCGTGTTGATCGTTGACTCGTTTCCACTACACAAGCGGCGGGCGGCCAGCTGATGCACGGCAAATAACGGCACGGGAATTTATATTATTTAATATGGTTCGCAAAGTGATGTATGACAGTAGAAGTGTGTGAACGATATTTATATACGTATTTATATTGTGTTTACATATATTACATATTAACGTAAGTGTTTAAATATGTGTGACTGAAAGAATGTATATATTAATATTTATAGTATATATTTATTTATGATGTAACGTAGCTATAATATAATGTGGGAGAAGGCCACAAATATTTCTTTCAAATAAGACATTTTGTGCCTGATTCATCTATTTGCAGGACTACAAAATTGTACTCATGACAGCTGCGTTAGAGGAAAAATGACACTAACAATTAGAGCTGGTCCAGATGACGCGTTTTTACTTTTGTCGCTTGCGCGTTTTGAAAATGCACGACTGCAAGTGAACAGAATGTATGAACCTCTAGTAGGTAAACTAATAATTCGTTCGTTCGTTCGCTTCAGCCGAAAGTCGTCCACTGCTGGACAAAGGCCTCCCCCAAGGATTTCCACAAAGACCGGTCCTGCGCCGCTCGCATCCAGGCACCTCCCGCAACCTTCACCAGATCGTCGGTCCACCTAGTGGGAGGCCTGCCCACGCTACGTCTTCCAGTATTCCGGCACGTCATCTAACAATATCGCGATTCAAAAAGCGCGAGTAAAAACGCGTCACATGGACAAGCTCTTATTGCGCGGTCTTGCAAACGCAAGACTGATGTCCGGGTCAAAATATTTGAAAGTACTCTATATCAAGTAAAGTGATATTGAAACCATTCCACCGTTAACTCATCATTCAGTGAGGTAAAGAAAGGTCGACGCTTGGGACATCGTTAAGGGACAAAATCCGGATCGAAGTCAATTGGCAGAAAACCAAAGGAATGGACGAAATGTGGCAGTGGATAGGTGCTAGCTATAGCATTAACGATGGTCAGGAAACCATACTACTCGTTCGATCAAACGAATTCCGGCAACTACCGAACAAAGGCCTCTTCCATGTATTTTTGTAATGACTCGTCCAGGTGCTGATCTCAAAAGAGATTGGTAACTAAAGAGGTCTTAGTTGTAAAAAACGTTCATTTAGTTGTTTGGGGAAGACTAATGAAATGTGTAGCTATGATCTAGCTAGTTGATTGAGGATTAACGCAACGTCCAGCTACAGACTCCATTGCCTGAAATGAAGATGCGACAGCGTTTGTAAAGCTTGTAAAGATTTAATAGGGTCTTTTCTCTATCTTTAGGTATTAATCCATAAATCATTAGAGATTGATTAACAAGTACTAAGCACCTCAATAATGGTTTCACAAAAATTGTGATTGATTTATTCGTAGAAATTAAGATTTATTTATTTATTTATTTATTTAAACTTTTATGCCAAAATAAATTTGAACATAAGGCGAACTTAATGCACTAAAGCATTCACTTCAAACTACTACTTTATCAAAGAAGGTGTGAAGGTATTTTATTTAAAGGACAGTGCCAATCCATGTATGGAAGTTGGACCAAGTGCTGCCCAGAATGAAACTATAGTGCATTTTGTTCCTCAGGCCAATACTAATTTGTAAACCGGAGCGCACTGAAATCTATCCCTGGAGTTAAGAGAAAAAAAGAGTTTTGTTTGGAATTATTTACATACAAAATAATTCATCGATGTATACCTACTGCGCATAAGATTTCGAGATTTTGGCATTAAATAACACTCTTTATGTTGAACTTAACCATACTGCATCCGTACACCTTACTTTAGTACGACTTCGACATTATTTATAAGCGATCAAGCGCTGTTGCAGTAATTTGGTTAGTTGACCGAAATTAATTATTTCCAAAATAGAGCAAGAAGTTTTAACTTACAATAACTTAAATAATCGATTGTATAACACCAATAAATTGATTTTTCGCAAGGATAGAGAGCTATAACTTCTTGATTCATTTTGGAAATAATGATTTCTGTCAAGTAACCAAACTATTGCAACAGCGCTAGATCGCTCATAAAGAATGTGTAAGTCGCACTAAAGTAAGGTGTACGGATGCAGTATGGTTAAGTTTAACATAGCGAGTATTATTTAATGCCAAAATCGCGAAATCTTATGCGTAGTACGTATACATCGATGATATTTTGTATGTAAATATTTCAAAACAAAACTCTTTTTTTCTCTTAACTCCAGGGATAGATTGCAGTGCGCTTCGGTTTACACATTAGTATTGGTCTGAGGAACAAAATGCACTACGGGTTGATTCTGGGCAGCACTTGGTCCAGACCCTGGCACTATCCTTAGACTTTATTACTGGAGTTTCCTTTTCATGTGCATTACACTGTGCTTGATAAAATAATATTACTTGTGTATTTGTGTTTCGTATTCGTACACTACACTAAATTGGTGCTTCAAGCCTACACAAATAGTTATGAATGTCTAGTCATCCTTATTGTTTAACAGAGTGTAGTAGCTATACGACCCCTTCAATATCTGTAACAAAAATGTCTTATTAAAAATATCAGCGTAAAAAAATGGGATTAGCAAATAGTGGATTTGACCCTGGCCAAACGCATTAGACCTGATGTTCCCCAAACTGTGTGTCTCTAAGTCTCATCTTACGACACCCATGGGAAGAGTGTGAGTGGTCCTATACCAGCCAGTTTAGAGAGTGGAGGCCCAATTCATTCATTTGCCACTGATAAAAAAGAGGAGATTGTGTTTTTGTATAGGAGACTAAATGACCTCATAATGATGATGTTGATGTTGATAATGTCGATGATGATAATATTAATATCGTCGTAGCTTAGAATTCCCTGGATGCTTGACTGGTCATTGTGGAAATCCTTGGGGGAGACCTTTGTCCAGCAGTGAACGTTGTTTGGCTGAAACGAACTTATACTATACCTACAGCAATAAAAGTGGGCACATTGAGCTTAGTGAACGGGCCGGCGGTGAACACCACACTCTTGCGCAGCTGGCCCGCGAGTAACAGCACGCATCTGCGCACTCGTATGCTGCGCGACCACCAAGCACTGGCGTAGACGCCGTCGTCCACTTTGTTACTCTGAAAATTTAGAGCCACCCTTCAGAATAATAGTTAAATTTTAATTTATTTAAAATACACGGTCATTATATCTAGGTATCTTTTCTCTCCCTTTCTCTATTGCGCGCCCCTTTTCTCTCAGACACAAACTTAAAAACGTGAGCCAGACTTTTAAAGTCTCATAGTGGTCCCCTAAAAAGTGGTTCTATCTGCTTGAGTAGAAAGCTATGTACGTATTTCTATTCTTAACACTGAACAAAGATTTTTCTTATCTTATAGCATACCTAAACAGTATCATTTTGAAGTGTGGTAGAAGTAAATCCCAATTCCCATGTTCCATAATAATTAAAATATCTCGTGGAACTGAGCTCGTGAATTTAATTTTTGATATCAGATTCACGAGCTTTACGTTAAAAATTTATCATTCAAAGATGTATTTGCTTCTTATAAATTAAGATACCATAAGGTGAGATGATTTTCCATTCAATTTCCTTTCTGCACTACTAAACGGAATTGCAATTAGCCATAGCAATTTAAGCCGTATTCATTCATCTAGCTCGAAGGAATCCCACCATTCACCTTAATCAATGACCATTGGCGCAGATGACCTAGATTCGTTTAGGACTAGACTGAATGCGGAAAGCATACCTCTAGACAAAAACATGCCTGAGAATCAGGTTGATTCGTCTAAGGTGAGTCAAATGGGAAATTGCACGGGGTGTCTTGAGATAAACGAGTTCACAAAATAGCTCTAGGTTATGTTCTTTTACGTAAAACTATATTTCCGTCGGTTCCTTTGAATATCTTAGCAGTGATAATTAGTTAAACTGAAGTTGTAACTTCGAGTATTTACAATTTCCCCAATTAGTTACAATTTTTTAAGCTGTTATGTAAATAAAACATGTTTCTTATAAAGTTTCCTTTAGTTTGAATTTTTTTGTGCTTACGCATACCTAATTATTGCTTGATGGCATAGACAATACAGAATCGCTTGCAAGGTGCTATTACAACATCAAGTTTAATTTTGGTCCAAACAACCAGCAATCTAAACTAAATCATACTTTGCTATTTTGTCATTTTAGTGTCGATGTCTATTGGGTCAAGTCATTGTATTTTAGTGTTAAGAATTTTTGAGCACTTTCAATAAACACTAAAGGCCTAGTAATACATCGTACCATGACTAAAGCTTCGTTACTGTGCCAGCAGTACAGAAACAGTTGGGCAATCAACGCCATCAGGTACTCTGCTATCCAGATCCGCTGCATTGTTGTTGTGCCTTCCTACAAATGCAAAATTTCGTTTTAATTACATACGAGTTCCTAGAAATAATATTCTTGGACATAAGGGAGACAAACCTCACAAGCTCCAAACTAAGGTATGGTAATTAACGCCCAGAGTCACAAAACTTTACTATGAGGTCTCACAGTGCGCGTGGACGTACAGGGTGACACATAAACCAATCACATAGCTTTATTCAACGCTGTGCGTTCGATTTGCTGCTTCACTTAAGCAAGAATCGTTTGTGAATACGGGCGTTAGCAATGGAACTTATTTAAGCATAAGTACTTATTATCTTAGGCATCATCAGGTCGCATAAGATCCACTTTATCATATTACGACTTTCTCTAATTTACCATAGGCAAAACGTAAAAAACCAAAATAAATAGCTTTTTCCAAATACAGTCAGAATCAAGTACTTACTAATACATATACATAAAAACATAATTGATACATTATTTACCGTGGTCAATTGTATTCCACTCGCACAGATCATCAGAGAACAAATGATCACATACAGAAACATAACCGGCGATAGCAAACTGTTCAGAATCTTGGAATACCTGAAAAAATTAACAAAATTATGATAGTTTTTTGTTGCAACATAGCACCTATTATAAGTAAATAAGATCTCACAGCGTTAGCTTAATATGCCGTCGTCCATCCAAAGATAAATTATGACGAAATAAAGGTAGCAGGAAGGCGCTGGATGCAGGCCGCTACCAACCGTGCAATGTGGAAGTCATTGGGGGAGGCCTATGTAATTCAGCAGTGGACTTCTTATGGCTGAAATGATGATAAAAATAACACCTATTGCAAGTAAATTAGATCTCACAGCGTTAGCTTAACATGCCGTCGTCCACCCAAAGATAAATTATGACGAAGAATGTAATATCTATAAAATATTGAAAAAGCTATCACAAGCTCTGATACGCGGAACCAGCGAGCTGAAAGGCAAATCTAGCTCCAACATGCCACGCGAGAATTCTCAGGAGTATTAATCTAAAGGTCCACCAGAGTGAGTGACAACACGGTCTACGGGACTATTCCCACCTCTCGTTCTCACAGCTGCAACTCCTGTGTAGCCAGGATCTACAGCTTGACAGCCAATAAAACCCAACCACTGAAGGTTAAGTTTGTCCCGGCGGAAAGTTAAACTGTCCTTGGACCCGCACAACACGGTCTGTCTTATCTTCTATCGTTCGTTCGTTCGGTTCAGCTAAATGACGTCCACTGCTGGACAAAGGCCTCTCCAAGTGATTTCCATAACGACCGGTCCTAATACTTCCCGCGACCTTCACCAGTCTTCTATAAAAATAAATACATTCTTGCAGCAGATTTCTTGTTTTTTTCCTTCTATAAAAATTCAACTATAGAGTGAAAATTACGTGCTTTTATAAGCAGGTGTTAAAAACTTAACGTAAGCAAAGGATAAAGATTTTTTTGGAAGGATTTTTTTCAAAATTCATTAGAACTTAGTATTTGGTGACTTTACATAATCTTTTGTGATTTGTGATTGTCTATAAAGTTACCAAGGTCTGTTTACGAGCATAATAATAAAACAATGCTAAAACAAGTCTAGACTTGAATTTAAATTTGGAGTTCGTTAAGATTAGTTAAATTTTGTTTTAAGATACAGGTGTAGATAAGACTAACACTAACAAGCTATTTCGTTTATGTGTACTCGCAGTTCGCAGGTCTACGCGAATTTTAATTTAAGTTACACATGCTCGCATCAGTGGAAGCGCACCTTAACATTTTCAGCATGCATGCAATTTCCAAGGTAATAACGCAAAGCTAATATTGAAGTAATTTGCGTGTTCCGTATAATAGTTCGCTTGGTAATTTAGTACGTAAGTATTGTGGTCCCAGGATCTATTCTCTGAAGGCTTCAGTACATAATAAGCTTACAACAATACTTAGTTCTACACAAAAACTAAACTTAAAATGACTTTAATAACTTAAAATTACTTATAACTTTGAAGTACCTACTGAAAGTTTAACTCGTCATTTTGATGAATGCGTATTGAAACCAGCTTCATGCTTTCTGCTCAGTTATTCACCGTGTTTTCGGTATAAAAACAGGCCAAGTGCGAACTCGTAATCCGTAGGCTTCATTTCATTATGCAAGAATAAACACTCTATTACCATTGTTAAGTTGAACGAAAAACGGAAAAAACATCTACTAAGGTCATATTAAACCTACTTAATTTTCATGATTATTACTTATAGAGCCCGCTCTATTCCTATAGAAACCCATTCTGCAATAAATTAGTGACTAAGTCCGAGTTGTATCACCTTAGCTTTAACCGTAACTATAATTTTAACCGGTATTTTTGTATGACGTTTGACAGACTTTATATGTTTGTTATAATAATAGTTACCCTAGGCGCAGACCACTGAGTTTTAGTTGTTCGACAGTTGGGCCCGATTCTAATTTGTATGAAGAATCGGCTGATATCAAATCGGTGTAATATGCGCACTTTCATACATCTCCATACTGATCAACAGCCCGACCCAACTATCGGCCAACCATCTGCGCCTAGGCTAGGACGGTGCAACCCGGGCTATTAAAGGGTCCTAACCCTACCTACTCAGCATGTAACAATACTTCATATGACACCTTCAATCCTTTTTACGCCTCTAAGTGTAAAAGACATGCAAATACATATCTCGGGCTTACAAAAAAGGGAGAATTCACGCAAACCTGAATATTTTATAAGAACAATTTAACTGCGGACTGAGAGGACGGCACGAGGGATTGGGAGGGTCGACTTAAACCTTTCGATGTTAATTTCTGAAATTCATGAAGGCTCTGCCCAAATTGCGGGTCTTTAGGAAGTTTTGGTAGAGGTGTTTTTATCCTTATGTTTTGCAATAGTGGCTAAATAAGTACAGGTGTGTATTTATTACTTTTTAATACTTCTCCATAATTATGGACGAAGAAGATAGCATTAGATCAAACCCGAATTTTCAAAAAATATGGAATAGAAATATCATAAGGATGGAATAGGCCGTCTTGTCGCTAGGAAGTGATATCCTTCAGATTAACCGGAGAGTTGAAGAAAAAAAAATGAAAGCTGTTATAAAATGTGTGTATCGGACCTAGGTACATAAAAAAATAAAAAAGTAGTTTTGATTCCAAAATAATGTCCTTAACATTGTGTAAAGTAAACAAATAAGTACTCGTATAACAGCTGTCTTTATACTTACTTGATCAACATCAGATGGTGGTAATGACATGCCCTAATTTTTTCCATATCATCTTCGTAAGTCATTTCCTTTTCGTCGTCAAACAATCTCGAGCAATTCACACTCAGAAGTTTCATCTGCCCCGCGAAAAACGTTATTAGGACTACAGCATTAGAGTCGTAAGTCGCTACGATGCCGCCCCCGTAGAAACATATCAAAATGTGCTCAAGAACTGTCACCCAATATCCCAAACCGCGGCTTCTATCAAACGGGACCCAAGAGCTCATTATTTCTGGATACGGTTCGTAACCGTCCCTAATACGTTCCCTAGTATCGGGTGACGACAAAAAGCAGACTAACGGAGCTAGTATCACTGTGAAAACTGTCGCAGCTACCAGCGTCCAGTAGAAATTGGTGACGCGCCGAGCGTAATTTGTGTACTCGCTGATAATTTTATCTGTGATTTTGTCCTTTTTGGATAGCTGCCGTTTCTCTAATAACGAAACGTTATCAATGACGTCCTTCCAGTGATCTTGCCAGGTCACAAATGTAAATGCCTTGACCACACAGACAGTACTAAGCATTGTCACTGATAAATTACGTAGAGCGTAGTTCAGGTTATCTCTTATCAACCAAAGCTCTACATATTGGCTTATCACGAAGAGAGTAGCCGCGAAATGTATGAAATTACTTATGTTGGAATTTAAAACTTTATTCGGTTGTCATAACCCCCATTTTTGCAACCCCCATAGCGTCGGGGATAGCAATGGGTGGTTGTCATTTTCTAAACTTAAAAGAAAATTTCGTAACATTATCGAAAACTGGATTAAGATAAAGAAGGGTTTAAAATGACGAACATTCTTGAAGCAGCTAGTTTTTATTATTGCGAAACAAGTTGGTACATACGGATTTGCTCTATTTACAAAAATCTACATATTTTCAGATACGTAATCAAATTATTAAACATTGATAAGCGCATAAATTTAAATATGTGATTGAGTTTCTTCTGCCACTTCTTCTCAGCACCATGTCAATATGTTGTCCCGTTGGTGGTAGGGCAAGCCTTATTTTGAATGTATACGAGAGTCTGTATTTGAGGCCAAGTATCCTGGTATTAGTTCAATAAAGTTTTACCTATTAACCTGAACATTATTTTCAAACAGACAAACTAAAAGCCTTTATAAGAATGAAAGAAAGTCATTATGCAAGGGGTGGACATACGTCAAAATGAAATTGATAGCGTAGCAATTTGTTTGAAAAAGAAAAATCAAACGGCTTATTACGGCATTGTTTTGACAATAAACTAATAAGCACGTCTCAAATGTGAATTACCTATTTGTGCTACTCAAATGTTTTGAGTAAACTATCAGTTGTAATTATTAGTTTGCAATGTTTGTTTTTTAAAAGTGCCGTCATTTGTTTTGTGAATTTCTGTTCCCATGACCCATGAAAAAAAAGTCCTTGGGTTGGTTAGAGTAGCAGCAAATTGGTTTGAGGACCGAGGTACCTGGGTCCTTTCTTATATGGGTCAATTTATTGTTATTGTTCTCACAGGATAAATAAGTATAAATATTATTAAATTCTTCAGAATTTGTTCACAAAAAGATTAATCATTCTCACAAGAGGTCCACTTTTGAACATAGACTTCCCATAATGATTTCCATATTGACCGGTTAGTAGCGGCCTTCATCCAGCCCCTTATCCTGCTTTTGAGGTCATCGGTCCACCTTATGCGTACGGTACGTGGTCACTCCACTTCATAAAAAGATTACAGATAAAATACTCTCTTTCTTAATTTAAATAAAAACGAAGGTTGATCAACAGCACTCAATACACTGAACCATTTAGACACCCACTGGGTTACAATTACTCCCGCACCCCCTACAAACACTTCGCACCCCCCCTGGAACAAGTATGCAAGTCCACTTGTGCGATATTTTTTTTATTGCACTAAAAAATCAAGAAGGAAGTAATACATATTGTCAATTTTTTTCATAATTTTTCTCTTTAAAATGAAGAAATTATGTACGAATATGTAAAATATTGCAACATTAAAATATCTAAATTTCCATAACAAAAACGAAGTAAATATATTTGCACTTAATTGTTTAATAAAGTTCCGTATTAATAATAGNCGACTTGTCCTTAACGGTAATTAAACCCGCGACCCCTGACTTTGTTGATCTAACCACTAGGCTGTAATTATCATGGACGATGGATTTGACATTATACATCGGATGAAAAATTTAAATTAAGTTGTGATTTAAAAGTGCTGCATCGGTCTAAATAAATATGTGTATTTTAATTTTCTTCTTGCATTTGGGCGAACAATGTGAAGAAACTATAAGAGCCTTTTATGATCTGAAACAAAACATATTATTATTATAAAATACAAAAAATAATAATGTTAAAAAGGCGGCGCTGGGGGTGAAGTATTTTTTATTTTGTAAATAGATTTTATCATTACTAATGCTTCATGTTAAAATGTCAAATAGACATTTGACGTTTAAATTTAGGTCCTATCTCTGGAAAATTTGTAAGTCATGTTAAAATATATTTTTAATAAAGTGATTTTTTTGTGCCAAGATTCCGGGACTTCTTAGTTTATATTATGATCAATTTCTTTACAAGACTGTTTGATTTTACCCTTGGGAGCTACTTCTTTATCAATTGAAGTATCGGTAAATGCCTGTCTACTCACGGACATTGCCCGCGGGCGGCGTGACCGGAGGGAGCGGCGAGCGTTCGGCGAACGAACGAGCAATGTTCGGTTTGTGAGCGAACATCTAAGAAGACGATCCTGACATACTCTCTTCAACGACTTTGCACTAAACGGTCTCAATATCATTGTTAATTTATACCGAATAGACAATTAATTGTATACAGTCCACTCTTTCATTTCATTAACTTCCACTACACTCACTATCGAAGTAACAATGCCTGTATAACAAATCATTCGATTTTTTTCATTAGAGATGCCGAAATTCTTTTTTAATCCTTACATTTGGGATTTACCCAAACTTCACTAGATATTTCATGTCAGTATTTTCACGCTTTAGTTTAGACGAACTGCAGTTATAAGAATACAAACAGAGAGAGTTAACTCAAGAAGGATATAGAACAATAATCATCCTGGGTTTTCAGTAAAAAAGTAGGTACTTAAATGGTATTATTTGGTGTAACTTACACTAATAAAAGTAGGCACAGTAAGTCTGGAGAAAGGTCCAGCAGTGTAAAGTATGGGACGGTTGAGTTTCCCCGCCAGAAGCAGTACTTGCTTGCGCATACGCGGGCTGGCCTTCCACCAGTCACTTTCGTATACGCCTTGGTCTACGTCTTTGCTCTGAAAAAAAAAAGCATACTACCAATAATACGATACTCCCAATCTGTTTCAGCCGAAAGACGTCCACTGCTGGACAAAGGTCTCCCCAAGGATTTCCACAAAGACCGGTCCTGCGCCGCTCGCATCCAGGCGCCTCCCGCGACCTTCACCAGATCGTCGGTCCACCTAGTGCCCACAAAGTTCGTTTAATCCGCAATAAGAGGGCTACGCTGGGCTGCCCCTATCATGTGCCCTCACATAGCTACAGTAGCCAATCTTGTTGGTAAACGTGCGCGAACAATGTCGCTCGACACCTTAGGACACCGCTGATGTAGTTGTAAATGATAGGGGTATACTACCAATACATCATCATCACTTTAATCGCACTGCATGATCACGATTGTACTAATAACTAGAGGTATTATAGATATTGGGATGGTACATAATGACATAAGAACCTTTTTACATTTCCCCAACTCAAAAATGTAGGAAATAAGAACACAACCCACAAAAGTTGTAGTCAAAGAAATATAAATTAGAAACTTTAAAAACTTAAAACTCATGTGGAGCAAAAGACATTAATTTTATTGTATTGGACATTAACAGTTTCAGTTTTTTGCGCAGTTAAAAAAGATTTTTAAACTACATATTACGCATTATTAGTAAGTTGTTTTAGTAAGCATGTTATTTGGCCAGTATTACAAGTAAAAGATACATAAAATAAAACACTTCTTGATTGTTTTGATGAAGAAAACCTATGCTGTTGGAATTTCATCCTTTTCACCAAACGGGGTCAAAACGATGGATAAATCTCGACTACTGAACATAATTTTTGATCTTTATTAAATTGAAAAGTATAAAAAGATCTACCTCAACAAAGACTTCATTCCCGTGCCAACAGAATAGAAATAGTTGAGCGATTTGAGCTGAAGTGTACTGAATCACCCAAAGTTTTTGAGCAGCTGTCGCTCCACTCTGAAATATTAAAACACTGGGATATAATTAAAGGACGTATAAAAGAAGAAGAAAGCTGTTCACAGGACTAGTAAAACAAGGATGTAAGAAAAAAGCAGCATTTTTAGCAGGCTATAGTTTATCAAGTGACGAGTCAATTTTAATTTGTAGTTTATGACCAAAACCTTCAAACTATCTAGGTTCAAACTTGGAGAGAAGCAGATGTTATATGGTTTTATAAAATTTTAAGAATAACACACTTACTGAAAAGAACTGAACAACACTGCAGCAAATAGACATCGAACAAATTAAGACATAAATAAACATAACCGGTGATAGAAGTTTATCAAAAACTTCAGATTGCCTGTAATTTGAGAAAAAATAGCTGATGAGCGTAAATAATATGGAACCCCCATTTGGCTCTTAAATGGAAGGCTGGGAGACCGTTAAAGGACTTAACTAATATACTTATCTTACTTAATAATTACAGAATATTGTATGGTTTTCGAAAAGACCTTACTTCACCAAGAACGTATGATGCCTGTGACATTCCATAACCCTCCTAGAAAACTCTTCAGGATCGCCGTTTAGATTTTTAAATAACTTCACACATTTTGCTTTCAGAATTTGCATTTGGCCTTTCATGAAAGTCATTATAGTTATAGCATTGGCATCGGACGCTGCTATGATGCCTGAACCCTGTATTGACATCACTATCTGGATAATGCATGACACCATGTACCCTGGCATTGTCATGTAGTCGAATGGGAACCAGCAGCTCATGATTTGGGGGTATTCCTCCACCCCATCTCTAATATTCTCTCTGTATGTTGAGGTAGTCAGATACTTCAGTAGAGGTGTCACAATCAGAGCCGTATCAGTCATTGTGACGAGTACCCAATATAAATATGTTATAACCCTTGAATACAGCTTGTATTTATTCATCTTAATCATCACTGTCTCATCGTTCTCCTTCATTGATGCCAATTCTTCGTCCGATATATCAGCAGCCAGCTTCTGCCATTGCGGCTGTCGTAATACATAAGACCAGCATTTAGCACAACTTATCACTCCTATAAAGGTCATAGAAAGGTTGTTTAACGCCTTATTAACGTCGTCCAACTGCCGATATAAATCAACGAATTGAGTTAAGACAAACAGTATGGTGGTGCAGTGAATAATGTTGTAAATACAATTTCTTTTTCTCGTGCTATTTGTTTGCCAAATGCCGAATAAGTAAAGGCCTTTTATGTTTGGCCCCAGTAATGGATGCCTCGGGTCCTCAAGTCTCTCTAAAAATGAAATTAACTTTTGTAAAAGCATGATGGAGTTCCAGTGAGTATCGAAGTGGCGATTGGGAATAATTGAAGTGAGAGTCCGCGCCGGTAGAACGTATAAATTGGACGGCGTTGTGCAAAAAGGGTACGTAAAAGGGTTTTCTTGATGATATTAGATTGTGTCATCTTTTTAACACACGTAAAGTTGCAAAATTTCGTCTAATGACAGCCTTAAAGGATAGACGTGCTATAAATGGATAGTCTTAATTATAAATCTCGAATAATAACAAACTTATCCATTATATAAAGATTGTTAAGTAATTAATGTAGGAAATAGGTAGAAGATGTCAGGTAGAAAAAAAATCAAAAGTAAACAAAAAAAAGATATTCGTTTACCTTCCTCCTCTTTCTTAGAATGTCTCGTTGAGCCAACGTCTATACAAAGACTTAATGAACACTTAAAAATGACTCTGCAGAATAAGCTTTGTAACAAAAACTGTTGCAATATTGCATTTTAGTTTCAAATTGAAGAAAATAACCTTCTAACGAGTCTGTCGTTTATTTTCCATGCAAAATGGAAGTTAATTAGCAAACTGTTTCAATGTAAATAGGCTTTTTATATTTCTTTCCACGCCATTTCCAAGTTTTCCAAAGCGAGGTATGGAATTATCAGCTCTAGACATAATTACTTGATTGGCTAGTTACTGAACAGTCTATCCAAGAAAATGGGATTTTAAGTTAAAATCAAACCACGTTTTTTCTACTATTATCGGATTATAATTCGTGTTTAATAAATGTTTTTCAATAATTTTGAACTTCATTTTGATCCGAGTAAAGCTTCCATTTTCGACTTCCACCCAGAGCTCCTTCGGTGTGGATAAAAAAACTGTAACGGTCTTATTCATAATAAAATGCTAATATAGGTTTAAAACCTACATTAGCTAAAACGTTTGATAGGCTTAAAACACTCTTATAAACCTCTGATAAAAAACGTTATTCATAATCGTTTATAAACCTTTGATAGCTAAAACAGAGTTTAATATTTTCTTTCCACAGACTATACAAAAAGAATGAACGAAAACAGCTTTTTTGGTGATTTAACTTGATGGACCATGTNGTAAGTAGATGGCATAATATTAAATATGGAAATGACATTTTTATATGGCTTCTCAGTCATAATGATATTATTAAGTTTTGTAAATTTTTCGTAATATGGTACTACTATATGCTACTACTCTTGTACATTTTTAGTACTAGATACATAATATTTTATGTTTAGTCTGCTCGTACCTCATTTTGTACTATTGGATTACTGTAACATAATTTTGTAGTTTAGATCAAAATTCTCACTCCCATTTTCAGTTTCTGTCTAGCCTTTACAAATCAAATCAGTTTAAATGTAATAACAGACGAAATACACAAAATTCCGAAACAATTTATATTATGTGTCTCACCGAATTCCTCGAAATTGGGTTTTAGGCAAACTTAATAATATTATTAACAGCTCCAGTCTACAGTCAAGTATATAAGACTATAATGTTTATTCCAAAAGAGACTCTATTACCAGTACATAAGATGTCACAGTGTAAAGCTTGACGTGCTATCGTTTATTTAGAAGAACGCGTCACATGCGAGGCGTGAATTAGAGCGGATGAAACCACCCTTTGATAATAATATTAATGTTAAAGAGCGTTTATTCATAAACAAAAGATTTCCTTAGTATTTACCAATTTCCATCAGATCAGGTTAGGCCAAGAGATTCCTCGTTTTGGATAAAAAATACGTTTTAATAAAATAATAATTCGTGTAAGACTTATGGTGAGTATGTAATTTATTAACCTTTTTGGGATTAGACATGTAATGGTTTCCAGTTTTTCATACTTCGTAAAAGATTGTTAGAAGAATCGTATGTTAAAGGTATGAAAATTCTGGGTGTCCCGTGTTATCAAAAGTTCGTTTAAGGCAAATGACGTCCACTGCAAGTCCTCCCTATTGGATGTCGCGACAGTGTATGGTCACACTTTCGAACTATCACTATCACTGGTTAACACAGCTCCAAGACACAGCTAATAAAGCCACGATAGCTGAACGTTGAAGGGGTCTGACTGGCCGACTCGTAATCCGGGGAACGTGGATTCGGTCCCCGCCGCCGCTCGACTATTGTGGTGAGCTCACTCGTGACACAAGCATAATTTAGCTTAGTAGGAGGGGCTAACGGGAGTATTAGGAATTTGTCAAATAACAAATTATGTACTAATAATCTTTTAAAAATGACTTGATAAATCGAAAGGTATGCTTAGGCTGAGTTGCACCACCTTATTTTAACCGTAACATCAACAATAACCGGTGCTTTTTGTATGGAGTTTGACAGATTTTTGACGTTTGTCAAAGTTATAGTAAGATGGTGCAACTCAGCCTATGTATAGTACATTATAGATAGATTTTCGTAGACTTGTTTATTCCTATATTTCGTAGACTTGTTTATTCCTATAAAACAAAATGCGTAGAATGTTAACCCCGCTCGCTCAACCGTAATATCTTATTCAAACTCGTATTTTCCCAATAAAAAAAAGTTTGACTGAAAGAAAAATTACGTTGCAGTATTTTTTCTCAAGCCAAGAAGAGATTATTCTTTCGCCCATTATTCAACATCACCACTCGAGTCCTGGTTCACATGAGTCACATCTGACGTAGTAATATACGACCTTTCCTTGACGTTATTACGAAACCTGATATTGTCTAACCCCATGGTAAAGATCTTGCAAAAAATGGCGCCGTTGTTCAATCATTAAAAAACTCATTTATTTCTGTAAGTAGGGTTTAAAAAAGCACTTTTACATGTCCCAGTATTAACCCTACCACTGCTTCAGGACAATAAATGGGCCAGTGCTGAGAAGAAGCAGCGCAAGAAACTCAGACACTATTCTGGTTAGATATTCTCCTTTTATTTTAAACTGACTTGCCTGCGGCGGACTCGTGTGGACTGCAATCTCTTAGTTTTCTAAATTTTGGACCCTCGTTTCACCCCTTTTTGTCGGCCGATAGTTGGGTCGGGTTGTAATCAGTATGGACATGTATGAAAGTGCGCAAATTACACCGATTTGGTATCGGCCGATTCTTCATACAAATTAAATCGGACTGAACTATCGGCCTACGCTTAAGGGAAGAATTTAGGGTAGTCCTTTCATGAATTTTGATATCTATGCCTTCGTCACAGTACCTAACTGTCTGCGAGCCAAAAAGAGCCGTTTAGTAGTTTGAACTGTAAGTTGACAGATAATCAGCCAGTCTGTAACGGCTTTGAATAACCTTTAAAAACAAAGAAAAGGTTAAAGCTCTGTAAGATACCTTTAAATGCTTGAAAATGCTTTACCTTGCAATAAAAAGGGCGATTGCTTTAGCTCGTACTATTATTCCTAGAATTAATGACAGATTCAATTTTAATAATGCGAAAGATACTTTTGCAGCGTAAAGGTACTTCCACATTGCCAATTATCTTTGTATTTGTAATAACACCTATTCAAAATGTCCAAAAATTCTATGGAATACGACCGGACATAAAGTTGCTGCAAGTCATTGACGAGGGTAGTCTGCAGGTGGCTCTGGCCTCAGCATCAGACCGATCTCAACATAATAGTGCATAATTCGAGCTACGGAAACTGGTTAATGATTAAGTTTGACCTACACAAAAATACACACTGCAAGCTTAATATGAAGCGAGAATAGTCGAAATAGAATTAACGAGATTCTAATTTATACTCGTATGGCAAAAAATACTAATACTTATTATTTCTAAAAAAAGCTTGCAAAAAAGTTTGTCAACGACGCGCCGTCAGAAATATCTTGCAGAATTCCTTTTCGCACTCCAAAAGTGACCTACAAATGTGAATACACCTTTATGTTCAGTGCAGGTCATTCGCCTCCTAATCTATATCTTATCTAGGGAACGACAGGGGTTTACGGCGCGTTTTAATGTTTCACTAAGGCTTAGTTAGATTGTTCAACGTTGAATAAATTTTAAAGAAAGTGGGGTCAATTGCCTAGCTTTGTTACCGTTGACCTTTTAGTATTTTATCCAATTAAGAAAACAGAATTACAACAAATGGAAACTTAACAAAAGACGTTTTAAACGCAATAAATATAACGTGCGACCACATCTTAACGACTATAATCAAGACTGCAAGGATTTTTACGTATTCACAAACATTGTGCGCAACTGTGAGACCTCATAGTATGAGGTCTCACAGTGCGCGTGGACGCACAGGGTCACACACGAACCAATCACAGAGCTCTATTCAACGCTGTGCAAGCATCGTTTGTGAATTCGGGCGTTATTAGTTCATTACACATATTTTATGGTGGCTTATAAGTTGGTTTTTAGGGTTCCGTAGTCCCGACAAGGAACCCTTAGTTTCGTCATGTCTGTCCGTCCGAGGTTTTGCTTGGAAACTATTTTAGCTTTGATCTATTCCTGGTTACCGATGACTTGATTTCACTGGGTTCCTGGTAGATCAGTGACCTTATTAAGAAGTGGTGAAACAAATTACTTTTCTACCAAAGTAAAATTACTAATCACAGTATTATTTCTATTATGAACTCGATTCAATAATTCCCAAAACTTTATCAAGTCAAAGTCAAAGTCAAAATTTCTTTATTTGTTTAGACTAATAAATAGTTCTTACAAATCGTCATTTTGCTCTTAAGGAGCCTCTACATGTCTCATAATCTTTTTACCCTACGAGCGCTTCGAGACCAACATTTGGCAAGTGCTGAAAAGAAGCGCCGCAACAAACTCAGTCACTAGTAACAATCAATGACTTACTCCGTCTCTTAATAATATTTTGTTACGTTACATTACAAAGAAGCTTTTGAGCTGTAACCAATGAAAAGCTCAAGTAGTTTCCGAAGTTAAAGCACTTTAAACTGGGCGGAGTAAAAAGCTCGCAAGATGAAAGCTCAACTTTTTAGCAATTTAAAGTTCCTTTTTGCGGTTACCCTTAATAGTATTTTCTCGTCTCCCATTGTTTGTTGTGATCGTTACTATTTTCTTTTCTATTATTTTCTATTTTTAACCAACTTCAACAAAGGGAGGAGGTTCTCAATGAGGGCTATCGTTTTAGCGCTCACCAGTTTGCGCCACAGTAGAGTAAGGTCCTGTCACTTGCTAGTAGCGAAGACAGTGGCACCAACTGGTGAGCGCTAAAGTGGTAGGAGGACTATCGAATTTGCACTCATCAAGATGGCGCCACTGTAGAGTAAGGTCCTGTCAATCGCCAGGGGTGCCAACTGTTAAAAGTATAAAAACGATAGCCCTCATTCGGTTGGTATTTGTTTTCTATTAATTATGTGCACAGATTACGTCGAGATTTGTGATCCGATTTACTCGATTCTTTTTTTGTTCGATACGGAAGAGTTGCCATTTGCTCTCATAAAAAAATATTTAATTTAGTTGAGTAGTTTTTATTTTATGAGTATTTTGGATATTGGATGCACGCAGCGCGGGACAGGTCGTTGTGAAAATCCTTGTGGAAAACGTTTTTCCGGCAGTAAATGTCACACAGCTGGAACGAACAAAAATTCCTTACTTCTTCTTCATCAAAAATTGATATAAAACAGTGTCAACTATCGACTCCGTTTTAATTCCAAGGCCACCTCCTTTTTTCATTTCGACCTAAATTTTGAAACTTACTGAAGAACCAAAGATTTCCCCTATTCTTCGAGAACTTTTCCAATAACGTTCCAGTGGAAATGTTAAGAGCAATTCGCTTCAGACGCTAGATTTAAAGGTTCAATAATCGCATTTTCCATGTCTTTCCCTTTATGGTTTGCGTAAATCTTTTAAATGTCTTATCCCTGTTAATCCCTGGGAAAAGATTTATAGCAATTTCGCACTTAAGTTAAGAAGCTTCCCGGTTAATTTGAATATTTTTCCATGAACGTGGTTGATTGTTTTTCATGACTCCGTAATAGAAGCTTTGCATTTACTTTGGTTTAATGTACAGACAACGGCTCGTCAAGTTACACACAGTGGGGTCTTATACAGTTGTAATAGGATCGAATTTTCATCAAAAATGGGAAGCTATACATTTACATGCAAAATGCGACCTATTGCGACTACCAAGATATCAGATTAATTTCGTTGCGGGTCCAATGACAGTTTAACTTTACCCTGGACAAACTGACCTTCACTGGTTGGGTTTTTATTGGTGGTCAAGCTGTAGATCCTGGCTACACAGGAGTTGCAGCGGTGGAAAAGAGAGGTGAGAATAGTCCCGTACCTAAGATGCCACAGTGTTAATTTGACATGTCATCATCCGTACATCAGCAATCATGGTAATTATCAATCAAAATATTATTAACGCGACCAATTCCTGACTCATCATTTCTAGTTACTCTGATTCAAAATTGTATCTCATTAACCACTAATTTAGTTATAAATAATTTAATGATTTTGACTGTTAGATAGTTTTAGAAAAAAATGCGTTTGGAGCCATTTAAAGTAAATTACCTCAACTTTTGCCGTCTGAAATATAAAAATATCCCGTTAGCAGAAGCAACAAGAAATCTCTCATAATGTTCCCTGGAAATGGGACTAAGTACTAAGTTCGCCACTTACGCGTTTGTTCCGTGGAAGTGTTAAGGGACAAAACTTCGCTAAAGACGCGTCACACGGTTCCCGTTTAAGGTGTGTTAACAACTATTTCTAAGTCGTTACAGGGTCGTTACTTCTTATCTATACTCATTTCTTACAAACTTTTATTTTAGGTCTGCTCTTGGTACTAACGCCCGTATTCACAAACATTACTATGAGGTCTCACAGTGCGCGTGGACGCTCAGGGTCAAACACGAACCAATCACAGAGCTCTACTCAACGTTGTGCGTTCGATGTGCTGCTTCACTTAAGCAAGCATCGTTTGTGAATACGGGTATAAGCTTCGTGATAAGAAATAAAACTATAAGCCCCGGTTTTAATAAAGATTTTTAACTTTCCATACAAAGTTCAACATAAATAGAAAAGAAGCAAAGTAAATTCAACACCATCTCCGGTATAGATAATTATTAAATCGAACAAATAGATTAATGTTTCGTCTGTACCTTAATAATGACGTAGGAATATTATTTATGTTATAGTTTGGAAACTCGTTTTCTATTAAAAAATCTAATTTAGATAATTAAATACTTAAATTCCATTAACAAATCATCGCGTCCATTACATCATTATTCCACGGAAATGTATTGCAATTTGAGTGTAAACTCACCTTGTCGTTCCCATAGGATTAATCAGTTTATGGGTGGCGAGTAAAACGCTTTAATGGAATTACATCTGACCCATTTCACGGGAACGAAGGTTTCATGCAATAGAAGTGGGTGAAGTAAACTTGCTTTGACTACACTAACTTTTGGTTTTGTCCATCAGATGAAAAGGATGTCCGTCTATTAAATCTGACAGCTTGATTGTTACACACATGGGTCAAACTGTGTCAAATGACAAACTGACACGGTTTAATGACAGGGTAACTTTCACGTAGGTCTAACTTGGCCTTCACTGGATGGGTTTCCACTGCGGTCAAGATGTAGGTAAATCCTGGTTAGGTTCATAGGATTTTCTGCAATGAGAATTAGAGGTGGGAAAATCCGGTTTGCGTTAATCAACGTCTGGAGTGTTTGATCCAATCTGGGAACAATATTACAGAAATTGCTAGTAGGTCCTCAACTCGTGTGTGTCTCACGTAAGAATTGAATTGGAGGTCAGTACCTACAGATCGAAAGCTAGCTATATTAGAGTAACCTACACTTTATCATTATACCAATGAATGGGTATTTGAAATACTGAACCATCTTTCGTTGTAGCTTTTATCTGAATGCTTTAGGTGGTCAGGTGTTTTAATTTCCCACACAAATGTAATAATTGAAATTCTATTACAGATTTTTTAGTGTCTAATAGATGTAAAGAGGTTTTTTGTTGCCTGTTATTTTCTTCTGTCAAGTCTAATTTTAATAAGTGCGTAGAGATAGAAAAAAGGTTGTTTTTACAAGCTTGCATTTTCGTTAAAATTTCATCGCAAAAATGTGTGTGTTCAATCCGAATTATCTTCAAATCTTCCTTGAGAACGATAATTGAGATGATATTACAAAAAATCCAGCAACAAAGCTCTTCCAAGGGATCCATTCTCGTATTTCCAGGGATTAAGGCTCGACGCAGACGTCGACAGTTCATTTCGTCTTGAAAAAATAAACATCAACAGAGTAGACCAGTCTTCTCTGTTTATGTTTATTTTTTTATGGTTCTACTGTACTTGTAACCTACGCAAAAGCTTTAGGCCATACTTTTGGATGTATTCCTTATTTTTGAGTCTTGCTTTTACTGGCACTGGTTTTTTGTTGAGCGAATGTGACAAATACGTAATTAGTACGGAAGAATCGGTTTGTAATAAACAGAATAACTGCTGTGAGTGGGGTATCAAAATAATGAAACCTTTTATTTTAATATTAAATAGCTTGCAAAAATGTATGTTATTTAACTAAAAAATGAAGATAAAATATTTGATAGTTATTCCAATTATAATGAAGAATTAATCTCAAACTTTAATTGACTGTCCCAGGTTACATACAAAGAAATCTCCGTCTCAAAAAAATATTCATAAGTAGTATGAAAAAATTGGTCCCGTTCTACATTTAACGTATGAAACAAAGTTTAGGTATAACTGCCATAAACACAGATAAATCAACACAACCTACACGTTCCTTCGTCTACACTAAGCCTTAGACAGCTTCGCCTATCACGTATTTGGATTCAATCCACTCGCAAAGAAAAGTTTTTATGTGGTGAGATATTTACGATCGACTCAAAATCGGGCGACATGAAAGTGCTTTTTGCGAGCGCACGCGGACTCGAGAGACTTTTATCGAACACCTCTTAAATATTGGTCTAGTCTCACCTCTGGTTCGGGACATTTTTTGTGAGTAGAGGTAAAATAACGGGGAATTTTATATTAGTTTTGTATAAAAATTATTTAAACATAATATAGGTTGGTGAGTGAATCAGGTAGGTTATTATGCTTACTTATTGATGCCACTAGGAAGTGGAAAGACAGGACCTTACACTCCAGTGGTGCTACGTGAAGCAAAGAAAATGAAATGAAAATCGTTTGGATGTTTTAAACATACGAAATGATTGATCAAGAATCTGTCGTAAGATTTCAATTTGGATACCACTAGCGACATCTATTGGCGTGATTTAGAATTAATTTGCAATAGATGGCGCTTTTTGCTCAGTTAATTGAAATATACTTTGATGAAACATTTCCTAGTGTTTTTATATTGATTATTCTATTTTTCAAATAGAATATTTTCAGTGTTCTGGAAATTGTTTTCATCATGGTTTTATTAGTACAGTATTTACTTTTTCAAACGGCGAAACGAAACGTATCGCGATGTCTATGACAGAGCGGCTGTCAGTGGAGCTGTCAAATGACTTAGGAATTTGTCGATCGTGCGCAACCGCAATTTGATTATTTTCGGGAATGTAATTCCTTTTATTTCAAATCGGGTGGTGCAAAATGCATCCACGATAATTTCTTGATGAATAAATAAAAATAACACACATGAGGTAAGTTCCCGTCGGAGAATTTATTTATTTTTCGTGATTGATATTTTTCGTATTCCAGTACGTGGTTATTTCATGTGATCGTTTCTTTCAGAGATTCCCTAAATCCTATTCGGATGAGGGTATTGGGTTGCTGAAGACTGCGAGTGAAGCTTAAATTAGCGAACAGTCTTCGTAAGTATTTCTTTCCCATTGCGGGTTTTTTCATAACCTAATGCCACGTTCCACATGTGATGCTGACACTGGTATTTTTCGTTTCAGATGCGGGATTTCATATTTTACATTTTGATATTTCATATATTTTAATTTCTCTTCATTTCGTATCAAATATTTGTCCTTTCTAAACTGCTGATCTCTTCGCATTTCCTCCTTGTCATCAAACCTCTGTCTCTGCAAGAGTTTGAACGCTTACCTGTCAAAGAGATGCAAGAGCTTCATCTGGCACTGCGCGCTTGAGGCCGTGGAGGACGCTGCTTGTAACCTAAAAGTGTGCGAGACCCGTTGGACCCCGGAAGAAGAGAGGAACGTTCAGGGTAACGGCTTATAACCGCATGGCTTCCAAGGTACCCACTTTTCCATCCTTCAAGTAGGAGTCTTTCCGACCTGACATCGCGCAGTTATCTTAACTAGTAGAGTCTTTTAATATTAAGGCTGAGTTTTAAGAAATTTGTAGTGGCAATAATATTCACCAAACCGAACCTAATTAACGACCCTGAATCCCTTGAGATTGGCACTATTGCAGTAGTTATTATAATATCGTAATTGTTAACTATATAGGAGCATACGAGATAAAAATAAATTGTGTCAATTGAGAGGGAGCTGTTTTATTTACATTTTCTAATTTCACACAAGGAACGGTAACTTATATAAATTTCTGCAAGCCGGACAACCTCTTTTTCACGTGCAGACAATTCACCATCGTCTCAGTCTGCACCGGTGGCGGTTCAATTCCAGTCACCAAGCCGCCAGGAAAAAATCTTTTTCTTGCAGTGTCTTATGATCAAGTTTAACTGCGGCCACTGATTTTCACGATTCTCTTAAATCTTTGATAAGCTTTTAATTGTCACTGCTAAGCTCGCATATAGAGGTTAATCGCCAGATATTCTCATGTCAAAATTAATGGCAGGTTTATAACTGTCATAACTAGAATAGTTTTAGTGCTCATTTTATGCTAACTTATTGTCGGTTTTGCCTTGAAAATAGATGATTTTGGTAGAGATAGAAAAGTTAGGCGACTTCAAAACGAATAAGCCTTCAGTATTATGTTTTATAATTATTTAACTTGAAAAAATCGAACTGCCTAAAGCGGGAATCGAACCCACGACCTTCCGCTTGACGGGCGAATGCTCTTCCATCTGAGCTACTTAGACACTGAACCGATCGAAATTTTCAAGTGTAATACGCAGTTGCGGCCGCGTTTACAATGCTCTTTTAAAACTTTATTCAACACTAGCTGTGCCCCACGGTGTTACCCGCGGTAAAACGTAGCCTATGTGTTATTTCAGGGTGTCAGCTAACTCCATACCAAATTTTATCAATATCGCTCCAGCCGTTTAGACGTGAAAAAGTAACAAACATACACACTCACAAACTTTCGCCTTATAATATTAGTGTGATAACTTGTCAAACTACGTACAAGTCTACTAGTAGATAATTATATTTTGTTGGAACCATTAGTCCTCAGCGTTAATTGCATTCCGTAGTGCAATTAAGCGATCTGTCAATTCTCCACCGAGTGCAATATGCCGACATCATGACAGTGAAGTGACAAAGGGGAAGTGCGATTCCATCATGAAACAGAAATTAATTAAATTGTCATAAATTAGCACCTCTATCAGTAGAAGATAGCTTTTAACCAATAGTACTTTATATTAAACTAGCTTCGCTCATCGCTCGCCCGCGGCTTCGCTCACGTGGATTTTTTTCTGTCATAGCAAAACTGCGCAAAACAGCGCGCGTCCCTGTTTCAAAAACCGGGATAAAAACTATCCTATGTCCTTTCCCGGGACTCAAACTATATCTATACCAAATTTCATCATAATCGGTTCAGTGGTTTAGGCGTGAAAGCAAGACAGACAGACAGAGTTACTTTCGCATTTATAATATTAGTATACTGATATAGATTGAATAGTATAGATAGTATTATTATTATTAGAGACCGCCCGCGACTTCGTACGCGTGGATCCCGTTTTACCCTCTTAGGGGTAGAGTTTCGTAAAATCCGTTCTTAGTGAGCACTACATTCTAAAAGGAACCCCCATGCAATTATTTGAGACTCCTAGCACTTGTAGTTTCTGAGATTTCGTGATGAGTGAGTCAGTCAATGAGTGACCTTTCGCTTTTATATATAGACTAGCTTTCCGCCCGCGGCTTCGCCCGCGTGGAATTTTGTCTGTCACAGAAAAACTTTAACGCGCGCGTCCCTGTTTCAAAAACCGGGATAAAAACTATCCTATGTTCTTTCCCGGGACTCAAACTATCTCTATGCCAAATTTCATCATAATCGGTTGCGAGGTTTAAGCGGGAAAGCGTAACAGACAGACAGACAGACAGACAGACAGACAGAGTTACTTTCGCATTTATAATATTAAGTTGGGATTTTCTGTCGTAGTGTTATAAGGTACTTATCTTATTTTCCTTTTGTGTGGGATATAGTAACATCTTCAGGGGCACAACCCTTGACATTATCACGTAACACTTTGAATTCGAAGATCGAGTTTGCTCCGTAGAGCAATTTTAAATTAAAACCATCAAGAATATTACTGTTAAAATAGGTGTCAAGATTACGAATACTTACATGACGTCTGAAAGAACTCTAAGCTCATGTAATAGATCTAAGTTAAAAAGACTAAAATGTTTGTCTCATCTCATCGGTGTACGGTAAAACCAAAACTGGTTTTTGTGACATCACAAGTTACATAGCATTTCCAAACATGTGAAACATATTTGGAAATGCTATGTAACTTGTAAAAAAAATCTGATAAATATAACCCCAGAACCTTGCGTCCAGAGTTTCAGATTCTCCTACTAAATACTAGCCAACGTACTTAGGTATTTATAATTTGAAACCTGCGTATGGTATTTCTGATTTCCTTTCGATGTCTCTAAGAATTATGTGCCTACTTTCACCCCTTCTGAAAGCAAATTACACCACGATCTACAAAAAGGGGGAACCATTCATACCCCCCTTTCATTTACACGTCTTACCGAACTGGAAAATCTAATATAATATTTCTTTTGAGCGGGAAACCCTGAACTTTTCCAATATAAGAGAGCGATATTAAAAAAGTTTAATTCGAATCGGATCTACAAAGAATTTAATCTGGACCAAATGCACCCTTTTGGGACCCATCAAGTAGACAGATTAAGTTAATGAACATTTGAAGGTCATAACTTAAGCACTAGAAAGTATTGAAGTTGTCACTTGTCAAGTGACAAGAAAAATGGGGTAGTGTCTCATTGAAGGAAATTATGTTGAAGAAAAATGGGGTAGTTTCTTATTTAAAAAGCAATTAATGTTGTCAGAAATAAATGTGCTTCAAAGTCGAGTTCTAAGCGTTTAGCTGTAAAAACGTAAAGAATATTCTAAGAAGTTTTTGTACAAAAGGTTTGAATAAAGCATGTCACGTTCTACTAGAGTTAAAGTGATATACATAGACTTACAATTTAAAGTTTTTTAAATTATATCGTTGAACATTTTACACAGAGACTATATTACCAAACTGGACTAATTTGAACTAAAATAGAACGACACGGGTCTTATCGCGACGTTTATTGATGAGTTACATTATGTACTGCTATGCTGCAGCCGTGGTCACAAGCAGACTGGCGGCTCGCGGCGTCATCTCAATTTTTTGGACGTGGGTGGTTTGTAGTAATTGAATAATGCGACCAATAACAGTGTAACCTGTAAATAACTTGCAATAATTTTCTTGTAGACTTACATCAATATAACAGATAAATGTATAATGCACAAGCGCTAGTATTGTTCGAGGACCAAACTCGCCCTATTGTACTAGCTAAGCTCTTCACCATTGCGACTAATCTTCCGAAACTTATGTAACAGTAAGAGCTACCTGACCCCAAACGACAAAGCCGGGGCAAATAAAAGTTTGCAAAGTCGACCTTAATAAACGTTTTCCAGAAACAAACGTCTGGTCAAGCTTAGCAATTCCAGAGCTACTTTGGAATTGCCTTCTTTGGAATTTCCATCATTAAACACTACTCTTTTTATTCAAGAGGGTAAATGTCTGGTATTTAACATAACAAGCGCGTGATTGTACTTTTAAACGAGTTCAAAATTAAAGTCATTTATTTGAAAAACCTACTTAGTTTTTCGCTGAAAATATCTGTAGATAATCTAATTCTTTTAGTTCTATAAAATCACCAAAGCATCTTAATTTATTACCTTCTAAACATTCATAATTTATTGTTATACATAACTAATGCTTTACTATTTGACTTACTAAGAAGACAATGTTTAGACAATGAAATTGCTGAAAGGTATTATGAAAATGAATTATTAACTCTGTTCGTTTTGATTTCTGAATACGTACTTTATATTAACTCTGTTCGTTTTGATTTCTGAATACGTATGAATGAACAAATATTTTCAAGAACACTCGCTATTCAAGAATAGAATGAAATAATTGAACTCTATTGGCCAATTAAACACGATCCTAGAGTTTGCAAACACACTAACTCAATGACTAGAACAAGTAAACTTGAACAAAGAGTAGCAATAAGAGATTTAAATGTAAATGATACTTAACAACCTAATAAGACTATTATAATGGTATTGGTACAATAATAGCTTTGATGCGAAAAAATTAGGTCGTTGTAATCACTAAAAAAATAATTTAATGAAGTATCACATTAGTCCCTAATTAAAATAATTATCTACATAACGGTGACTACCTGTTACTATAGGATGTGAAATCAAAATCGCGAGTATAAAACGATCGTTCATCTTCGAATCAGCACACTTCATCAGTAGTCGTCAACAAATCAACAACTAATCAAACCAACAATGAAGACCTTCGCAGTGTTGTGCCTTTGCGTCGCAGTAGTGATGGGACTGCCGTCCGGCGACCGGTCGCTGCCGGCGGTGGAGCACATCGACGAGCGCGACGAGCTCGGACAGTACACGCTGCGCTACGTCACCGCTGAGGGCACGGTGGTGTCCGAGCGCGGACGCTTCGTTCCCGCGGCGGACGGCGGCCGCGTGCTCGCATACGAAGGCGAGTTCACGTTCGTCGGCGACGACGGCAAGACCTACGTCACCAAGTACACCGCCGGCGCCGAGGGTGGGTACAAGCCGGAGGGCGACCACCTTCCTATCGCGCCCGAAGTCCCTGATGTATCCACTTTACCCACTGAAGCACCTAAGACTGAAGAAACCACGATGCCTGAACTCGTTGTTTGATAGTTTGCATGTTAGGAATTAATAAATTATCATTTTACAATTACTTTTGTTTTCAAATTATTTCGTTATCAGTTCATATTGACTTCACTTCACAGCCCCCTCTAATTAACCAGAGTTCTCTATAATTAGTATTTCACTTATTAAATACACATGGCAGGACTGGCAGTACACCTAACCATCTAAATGGTTATCTAAATGACAATACAACGAGCATTAACTTCAGACACCGGCACTCAACACAATTGCTAGAGATCTAAATTGTAAAGCCTGTCAGATGGCAGGCTTTACACAATAGGATAATCTTACCTTACTACCTAGTGATGTTCCCGTAAAGTACGAGTAATGTCAAAGTGGTCTATCTTAAAATAATATTTTATTTATTTTGGTAGCTTTTTACATGCAACTCTCATCACATTTGGTTTATCTGGTCATAATTCACTTGCTTACATCATTTTTCTTATAATATTAACAAATACAGATTACGGACATTTGATAGTGCAAAGTACCTACATTTTGTATAATTATTTTGTTGATAATAATTAACTAGACCAAATACAAAAAAATACTATTAGAAGTTAATTAGGTGTAAAAAAACTGGTTTCAAATACTCAAGCTTTACAAATCGTGACTTCAACTTGTGTAAAATCAGTCAAAATAAATTTAAACGAATGCCTTCAGTTCTCAGTAAGTTATTGTAAAGTATCAAGTACCTCATTTACGTTATTTCATGAAAGCTGAAAGTTTTTTTTTATCCACAACGAGGAAGCTCTTGGCCTGTATCTCACCTGATGGTCAGTGATGATCAGGCCGAAGGTGGAAGCGAGCTTCGCCCAGAATCCTCAACCACGGAGGAACTGGCTATCTAACCTCTAGCTGCCGGAACACAACAATGCTGTTAACATTGTTGTTATGGCAGTAGCTAGCCAGGCGGACTTAGAACAAGTCCTACCACCAACCAAACCGAACAGAAAATTCTGTCCCCACTGGGAATCGAACCTTTAGTGGTCTTACCACTAGACCACAGAGGTGGTTGAGTTTGTCAGCGTATGTTCCCCAATAAGTTAGAAAACAGGGCAGATATGTACCATCCTAGATTGCATCCCACTTAACATCAGGTGCGATTGTGGTCAAACACCTGCCTTGTTATGCATATAAATAAAATAAAAAATTGGTGAATCATAGGGTAGCTTCCAAAGCCACGATGACCCGAACTTCATGATTCACCAACATTCTAACCTTTATTGGGAGCATAAGCTGACAAACTTTCAGCTTTTATAAAATGACGTATGTCTGGCTGGCGTTCCCTACTTCTTAGTTTATCAGCTTTGATTGGCAGTGTATTTAGGCGATTTTAACTGATGCAACATGGCATCTATTTGCTTTTTCAATATGCCACTGCATTTAGAATTCTATGAATTTGCGGAGTCCGTAAAAAAAACTGCTTCGTCCGTAAAAAAAACAAATTTTCACTGAAACTGTGTCAAACTGAGATCACATAGATGTTTAATTATTTATTTACACTAGTATAAAGTGATATAAGTAAAGTATACGAACAAAGGAATATTTGTGTGGTAATTGAAAAGTTTTATAACAAGATTAAGAATGAAGGCAATTTTAAGAAATACTTATGCATTTATTTATTTAAACAATTTTATAATATGTAAACGAATTTTCAGATGTCTTTTTAGAAAGGATAGATATAATTTTCACATTTAAAAAACTCAAAACGGAATACGAACACACACAACTAGCGTTCTAACAACCTGACAACGAATATGTGACATTGTTGTTTTATCTTTGTAACATTATATCTGTTATGTAGGTATATGAAATTTTGAAATTTGTAATGTAATTGCAGGAAAATAATAAGGCGAGAATAGCCTAACTCTATTTTAGCTAAGTAATACAACTTATTTTTGTACTAAACTTATCCTATACTGTGGGTTTACATTCCTGGTGACAAAATTGGTGAATTCAAACTGTGGCTGAAAACAGGTTCTATAGCACAGGATTTTTTACCCACAAAGTAGAAGCTCTTCGCCTGCGTCTTCACCTAATGGAAATCCCATCAAAAAGGTGGAGGTGAGCTTTACTTGGAATTCTGAACCACAGAAGATCTGGTGATCTTACTCCCAATTTCCGTAACACAACAATATTTTTTTTCGTACATTCAGATTTATAGCATTGTATCATACTCTTATAGGTTTGTTATTTCGCTATTTCCTTTGTATTAGAATACAAGAAAGGAATAATATAAAAACGGAAGTGTAATAAATTATCAGTTTAATGATTCCTAAAATGCAGATTTTCAAACAACGGGTTCATCTTTCTTGGGCTCTTCAGCCTTAGGCGCTTCAGGTAGAGGTACATCAGGGACTTCAGGTGCGACGGGGAGGTGGTCGCCCTCTGGCTTGTACCCGCCTTCGGCGCCGGCCGTGTACTTGGTGACGTAGGTCTTGCCGTCATCGCCGATGAACGTGAACTCGCCCTCGTAAGTAATCACGCGGCCGCCGTCCGCCGCGGGGACGAAGCGTCCGCGCTCGGACACCACCGTGCCCTCAGCGGTGACGTAGCGCAGCGAGTACTGTCCGAGCTCGTCGCGCTCGTCGATGTGCTCCACCGCCGGCAGCGACCGGTCGCCGGACGGCAGTCCCATCACTACTGCGGCGCAAAGGCACAAAACTGCGACGGTCTTCATTGTTGTATGTTTCTTAAAGCTGGTGCTTCTCACTTGAAGTGTTGAGGTGAACTGTGACAATGCAGGTGATGAATACGTTTTTATATATTTTCGAATTTCGTGCAAACCGGCTTGGGTCAAGTACAGTTCCGTCTTAGAAGCTAATTTACCTTAATTATGTATTTTTAGTAATGTTTAACTAAGTGTTTTTGATTGATGACCACCTACTTAAAAATAGCAATTTACAACATAATTAAATATCAATAAATAAATGTTTACCTACTTAATTAAGTGAATCATATCAGTTTTAGGTAAACTACAAATAAAAGTTAATTGATGATGTTAATTATAAATTAATGATCAAACTGTTAAATCATATTATGCAAATATTTTATTGCATTGTCTCTACCTAAATAATGTTAAATAATAATAATTTAAGGTTTAAAATTTTATGAAATATGGATCAAAGCAGCATTGTATCTTTAGTCAAACGTTTGTTTCTTTGGATACTAATTTTACTTAGCCTGAAGCGAATGCTACCCTCCATTTAATTCAGATTATTTGACTTTCGAGGTACTGAAACTCATCTCAGAAGGTGGACGTATTCCACTTAGAGCACCCGACCAAATAGCACCTGGACAAAAATGTAAAAATAAATCCATGAATAACGATATCGATAGGTGCACTGTGTGGACTAGGCCAGGTGCTATTCATGCGGGTGCTATTTGGGCGGGTGCTCTAATTGAAATACGTGAGAAGATGTCATAATAAATTACTTGAATAAATCAGTTTGAAAGAATTATTTAATATCAATGTTAGCGACGTCGACCATAGAAATACGCTAATTCATTAATTCGAATTGATTAGCAACGTTAACAGTCATAAAATGTTGTAAAATAATCAATTAGAGTCGATTAGAGATAAATTACATTCCATCTCTTTCTCACATTATCTGTCATCTCGCTTGCACATCAATTACTCTTCCACACACTTCTGGAATATTCGAGAGAAAAAGAAATGGGACGGCAACATCGGACCTCTCGCTTCGAACATTCCAGAACTATGGTCCAGAACATGACAGACAGAGACAGGAATATCGGGGGAGAAAGGGATGGATATAGCCCGGGACCCTATAAATACGGAGCGAGGCGCTCCGGGAGTTTAGTTTGAGTTTAATTGTATTGTTTTGTTCAGTTCAGAGAACAAGTGCTCCAACTGAGANAACGCCGTGGCCACCATCAGGGCATTCGGCAAGACGGAATATTTGTGTGCACCGGGGGCCGTGGAGTGTCTAATAGAGAAGATGCCGCCGACCATGAAATCTCGGTGGCTGATGTATCAACGTGAGCGCCGGGCAGAGGGAAAACCAGCGCTCGAACTTATGTATGACTTCATGGAAGTTGAAGCAGATATGAACAGCGACTACGCTCCCCCAGAAGTGTCCTGGGACCAGAAGAGGAACACGTTCAAGAGGCCGATCCACCACGTCCCACAAGCGGAAGAATACTACGAAGATCAGAAGACCGACGTAAAGAAGTGCCCAGAATGCCGAGAAGATCACTGGCTGTACGAGTGCAAGAGGTACAGGGAATCCAGTGTAGACGAAAAATGGGAAATGGCGAAGAAGGCAAGAATGTGCTTCAAATGCCTGCGCTTCAAGCATGCTAGAAACACATGCCGGGCACAGCCGTGCAAGAAGTGCACGAGGTGGCATCACATCAGTCTTCACTCGGAGAAGTCTGCAGCAACGAAGACTCAAGAGAAGCCTGCCGAAGGAGTTGTATCGTCGGTGCACGTCACGAGCTGCGGAAGGACCTACTTGAAGATGACGCCGGTAAACCTCTACGGGCCCAAAGGGACAGCAAAAGTGCTCGCGCCCCTGGACGAAGGGTCCACCGTCACGCTGCTGGACTCATCAGTGGCGAAGAAGATTGGGGCGCAAGGGAAGCCGGAAGCCATCACCATCGAGATGGTCGGGGGGAACGGAATGGTGAAAAGCAACTCTCAGAAGATCAACATGAAGATCAAGGGGGTCCATTGTAGAAATAAATTCAACATAGAAGCGAGAACTATCGACAACTTGAAGCTGACGAAGCAAGGTGTCGAAGAAGGAATGCTTCAAAACTGGAAACACCTGAAGAAAATTAAGAAGAAGTTGGTCTACGATAAAGAAGTACCTAAACTTCTGATTGGGCAAGACAATTGGGGGCTGATAGTCACACGGAGACTACGCAGAGGGAAGGCCTCCGAACCAGTTGCCTCTTTGACCAGCCTTGGATGGGTTCTGCATGGATGCAACACTGGAAGAAGTGATCCAGTGAAGTTAGTGCACCACAGCAGAATAGTGGAAGATGGAACGGAAGCCTTGGTTCACCAACACTTCGAGAAAGAGGACATCGGAGTGGAACCACGTCGGCACATTCCATCTCTTTCTCACATTATCTGTCATCTCGCTTGCACATCAATTACTCTTCCACACACTTCTGGAATATTCGAGAGAAAAAGAAATGGGACGGCAACATCGGACCTCTCGCTTCGAACATTCCAGAACTATGGTCCAGAACATGACAGACAGAGACAGGAATATCGGGGGAGAAAGGGATGGATATAGCCCGGGACCCTATAAATACGGAGCGAGGCGCTCCGGGAGTTTAGTTTGAGTTTAATTGTATTGTTTTGTTCAGTTCAGAGAACAAGTGCTCCAACTGAGAAAAGGAAGCGAATAATAAACGCGAGAAGTCTCAGCAAGTGAAATAGTGGTTTTATTCCTGCAAGTAGCACCTACTACGCCTGACATAGTAAGGGCAAGCTCTCAACGGCAGTCATCATCGTCCGGTCAGCGCTCTCGAACACACACAAACGCATACAGTCCACTGCAGTCCACCACATTTTCCTGGTCCTTCGAGCCGGATCACCACAATCAATCTGCCGATAAGTACTGAGAAATGGCTTATTCATAAATGTTTTTATAGTGTACAAGAATATTTTCAATATAAATAAGAACTCTTGTAACCTTTGTTCATACAATAAAGACTTTATTACTTATTAGTATCTGAATAGAACACTTTCTGAGAAATACTCGTGTATGAATAAAACATTAGCTTTAGCTTTGTTTCTACAAATTGGGCTGGATTTTGAATGCATTCACTTTGAGCCTTAGAATAAGGGGTTAAAAGTAGCTCGCTTAATTTCAAAGACTTATTAACTTAGTAGATTTCACCCTATTACAATCAGTACAACAGATAAAAGAGTTTTGTTGCTAAATAACCCTTAATACAGTGTCATAAGGTACATTGTTTACCATGTCGTATTGTCAGCACATACAATCTTGTTTCAACAAAGTCTTGAATTACTTCAAAACAAGTTTAAACAAAGATACCCACATTTGAAATACGCTCGCAATCAGAACTTTGAATTTATCGTAGTTGTGTAGAGTACTTAAAATTTTCAGAGAAATCTTGCGAACTGAGTACTTACTACTTCAGATGATTTATTGTGACGGCCGACGGTAGCGCACTTACCTGTACGAATTCTTGTAAAGGTCAATAGAATCGACTATTTGTGTCAGAAATAAGTTTTTATTATGAAACATATTATTTTCCTACGAATCCTACTTAATATTATAAATGCGAAAGTTTGGATGTCAGGATATCTGGATGTCTGGATGTTTGTTAATCTTTCACGCAAAAACTACTGAACGGATTTTGATGAAACTTTGCAGTCATATTGTTTATAACCCAGAATAACATATAGGCTATAATTTATGACGATCTGTGACAAACTAAATTTTACGGGCAAAAGCTAGTTAATCCATGATGAGGAAGTTCTTGGCCTGTATCTAACCTGATGGAAAGTGATGATAGCACAGGCTTTTTTGAAACCTATTTCAGGAACCAGCCCCTCACACTTTAGGTTAGAACACAGAAATCCTTGGTCTAATTTATATTGTCTTTGTGTACCTGAATTGTGAGGGGTTGTAAATATTTTTTGAATTTTGATGATCAGGCCGAGGGTGGAAGCAACCTGCACCCAGAATTCTGAACCACAGAGTAACTGGCCATCTTACCTCCAACTACCGGAACACAATAATGCTGTTAACATTGTTGTTATGGCGAAAATCTTAGGTAAGATGGAAGTAGCTAAGAGGACTTAAAACTAGCCATACCACTAACCAAACCAAAGAAAACTTACATTTTTTTTAACTACAAAAAAAAGTATTTTGATTTCGCTGTGTATTTTTTGCGGATCCAAAGCAGCATCATTTATGGAAATACCACCTCAATTATAATATAGCACCAGGGAGTAGGCGATGATTCGACAACTCCGACAGACGTTGATGTATCACTCGCGAAACAAAAGGAAATTACGTTGTTTCCGTACAACTAACTTTGTGGCTACTCTATAAATTATCTATTACTAGCTTTCCGCCCGCGGCTTCGCCCGCGTGGAATTTTGTCTGTCACAGAAAAACTTTATCGCGCGCGTCCCTGTTTCAAAAACCGGGATAAAAACTATCCTATGTTCTTTCCCGGGACTCAAACTATCTCTATGCCAAATTTCATCAAAATCGGTTGCGAGGTTTAAGCGGGAAAGCGTAACAGACAGACAGACAGACAGACAGACAGACAGACAGAGTTACTTTCGCATTTATAATATTAGTTGGGATTGGGATGTACGAGCATCAGTAGGTTTTCTGCGAATTGGGAATATGTTAGGATTTTTTATTTTTCACCTTGGCATTAACAAATCAGTGCTATTCTTCTTCTTCTAAATATATAATTCAAAGGTGACTGACTGACTGACATAGTGATCTATCAACGCACAGCCCAAACCACTGGTCGGATCGGGCTGAAATTTGGCATGCAGGTAGATGTTATGGCGTAGGCATCCGCCAAGAAAGTTTTTACGAAACTCCACCCCTAAGGGGGTAAAACGGGATCCACGCGTACGAAGTCGCGGGCGGCCGCTATTTAACAATAATTTCAAAAGATACCTAAGATATAGACATTAGTAGACATCGGATTATATGCACTATCAAAATGCCAAAATATGCATGCAAATATGCACTAAAAAAGGGCGAAATATGCACAAAATATGCACAATCAAAAAAACATTATTAGAATTAACTTTATTTTCACAATACATAATTAATTAATTATAATATAGGTACTTATTGGTTGTAATTCTTGTACAATACAATACAATATAAATATATTAATTCTTGTGACAATATAAATATAGTAAAAATATTAATAGTGACAATTTAAAAATTATGTCATAAACTGCATTTAAACATGAATTTGATTTATTGTTGGTTAAAAAAAATGAATTTTAGCGAATGTTTTTCGATAATAAAACGCAAATCCAGGAAACGTTTTTATACGACCGGTCACTTTTCGGTCTTCATGGAATGGTCATTCATTTTCGCTCCGCAACCCCACCCCCCCCCCCCCCGTATGAAGGTTACTTTTTATTCAAAAAGGTTACATTTTTTTATATTTCTGGTCATTTCTGACAAGACCCGACTGGCAACACTGGTACGGATCGCTCGCAGTGCGTGCGAGGGCGATGTGTTGATGTTTGGCGTGGGGACGGCGCCGGCGAAGAACACGTCTAACACGTATAAATACTAAAATAAGCACTGTCAATGAAAAAGTACCAAAATATGCAATAACGCTATAAAAATAGCATTATATGCGTTTGCATATGCAATAATGCAAATGCATATAATCCGATGTCTAGACATTAGAGATCTCATGACGTCATTGGTTATGTTCCGGTCCAGCAATCTTAAAGCCGCTCCGCCATCGCGTCGCGTCGCCATCGCTCGGCCGTCGCCAGTTTCGTTCTCGCAGACTAAGTGCAACGTACGATGGCTTGCCCGTACAACCTATTACAGCTACTTAAAAAACTCATTGTTTTTACGGACGTTGGCATAATCAAGGTATGATTATGCTATCGTCCGTAAAAACCTTGTGTTTAAAAGAACCCAGACTTCCAAGTTATGCTCATACTAGCTTTTGCTCGCGGCTTCACCCGCGTGAAATTTCGTTTGTCACAGATCGTCATGCATGAATTATTATAATACATATATATTATTCTGGGTTATAAACAATAATACTGTAAAGTTTCATCAAAATCCGTTCAGTAGTTTTTGCGTGAAAGAGTAACAAACATCCAGACATCCAAACTTTCGTATTTATAGTAGGTATTAGTAGGATCGTCAAAATTACTCGGTCCTTGACGGGAGGTCAAAGTTTTCGTGGCGCTACAATTTTCTTTCATTATACAGAACCACCAGTTTGTTGTTATAGGATTGAACTCCAGTGCAAGGTACCTGTTTTATATTAAAATCTCAAATTTTATCCAAAGCTTCATCATACATTTCGATCTGTTGCAAAAATACTTAAACGTGCGTGTATTTTCACATCTTAAAAACTCTATTTTTTTTTCAGCCTAAGATATTGCATAGTAACTTCCAGGTTTTCCAAACGTGGTGCCCCAAGCAAACTTGGCGGCGCACTGTAGCAGACGAGGCGAAGAAAAGCTGCAAGACCTGGAGCAAGATCAAACGCGATGCTCAAGACCGAACGCGATGGAGGACTGTTGTGAACGCCCTCTGCCCCATCTAGGGGACATAGGACCTTAAGTGTAGTACCCAAAGCGCCGACCACTATGCGGCAGAGGGAACACCCCAGGTTTTTAGTGGGTACGAGCCCCACATAACCTGCCGTCCCTCGGCGGTAGGTATGGATAGGCCATTTTCCTGGAAAAAAAGTAAGTAACAGTAACTTCTGTGAACATTGAATGCTGAATATTTTTTTATCAATAGCTCCCACTGGACGCAGATCTTTTCCCATCAGGCAGTGTATGAAAAAACTTTTTTAACGCGACAACAACAACACTCGCAAAACGCCCGTTTTTAAAATTGACATCTGTCGGCAGCCGATTTAATAACTTCTGTTATGTTTCTACTTTATTTTTCTCTTCTTTTCGTTTTGTAAACACGTTTCACGCTTAGACCTAGCCAATAAAATTGGTATAAAACTCTATTTATAAATTAAATTAATTTGCCTTGGATCTTCCAAAATTAATAAAGCTTTGAGATGAAAATTAACAACCGAAAGTACTGTTGACTGTACTTCTTATCTACTTATTAATTCAAATATATTCTTTGAAGATATACATTTAAATTTGTTGAAGAGCATGACGTTATGTAGTTTTTTGTAATAAAAAAAAAACAATTATATCATCCTTAATTAAACTCATAGGCTGAGTTGCACCACCGAATTTTAACCGTAACTTTAACGATAACCGGTGTTTTTTTGTATGTATGACAGATTTTTGACGTTTTGTGAAGTTAAAGTAAGATGGTGCAACCCAGCCTTAACATTAAATAAATTGTCTACCTTATCTTCAGTTAAAATACATTATGAAACGATAACAACGAAAATAATAACAATGATAATATTTTTCTATCACTTGTAGTAATCCCCTAAATTGCGGAAAATACGAATGACCCACAAAGTTCGCTATAAGTAACATGAACGCAATCAACTAGGGGTTTTCTTTTCGTTACTTACGACACCCTACATCGATTAAATCGTGAGCACCATACCACAGCCTGTGCAAGATCAGCCTTTTTATTTCGATAAAAGTCACGATGTTTAATGTTGTGCCTTTTGCTTTTGTTAAATCTATGTTTGTGGAAGAATTCTGCTAGGACATTGTTTTTCAACCTTTTTCATGACACGACCCCCCTAGTATGAAAAAATATTTTGCGACTTTACTTGTTTTTTTACTGACTCTGAGGTAGTTTTCACGACCTCTCGCGACCGTATAGAGGCTTGGCGACCCCCCAGGGGGTTGAAAATCACTGTGCTAGGAGATCAGTTAAAACTTAGGAGTATCTATTATGATTTTTTTATCTAGGTTGGTTGGAAGTGGTTACTGTCGTAATATTTTTCGGAATGTAAATAAGCTCTTTCAGAAATGACGACGAAGCTTAGAGAAAAACCTAAATCTAAAGTACATTTCCTAGTTTCTATGGGTCCATCCATATTCATGCTTTTTAGCTTGTAAATATCCTTTCTCCAAAACCCATAAGACTGTATTTCTAACTTTAACATAGTACATGATATCCATGAAAAGAGTGGGTTTTAATATAGTTAAAAAACTAATTACACTTTGAAAATTATAAATAACTTGAAAAAATCGAACTGCCTAAGGCGGGAATTGAACCCACGACCTTCCGCTTGCCGGGCGACTGCTCTTCCAACTGAGCTACTTAGACACTGGATGAACCCGTCGAAATTTTCAAGTGTAATACGCTGTTATGGCCAGCGTTTTTTAAATTAACCCGCCATTGGTGACGTATATGTCTGAGAGACCGGGCGACTCGAAAAATTCGAATAACTTTTTCGCCCGCCGTCTATTCGGGTTGCGATTTCGACTAGCTGCCTCGTTTTAAGTCCTAAACAGTCAGTGCCACTCGTGGCTTCGCAGCGAATGCACGTTCCGGAGTTTTATTGCCAACCCGGTCCGTGAGACCGGCGTCACCAAACAAGTAAGTAAAATATTTACATGGAATTTAGCACAGAATTTAAAAAATCTTAGAATAACTTCAAAACTTAGTACTATTGTTACTGTTATCTTAATTATTTTATTGAATGGTATTTGATTAATGTGATTTTTGTATAATTTTATGGATAGTATTTTTTAAAAACATAATAAATATAGGTACAGATTCCTTTATCTAGATTCGGTTTCACATGTTCCTAAGACTGGCAAAAATATCATGCTGATTAGCACTATGCACAATAATGCTGAAGTTGATACAGAAACTCAAAAACCTGAGATTATTTTGAATTATAATGACACCAAGGGTGGAGTTGACGTAGTAGACCGTTTATGTGCAAACTACAATTGTGCCAGAGCAACTAGAAGATGGCCTATGGTTGTATTTTACGCTTTGCTCAATGTAAGTACAATTAATAGTCATGTGATACATACAGCTAACAATCAAAACTCAAAACTACAACGCCGTCACTTTATTGAGAATTTAGCCATGAAACTTATTGAACCTCATCTGAGACAAAGACGTACAAAACTAAAATTACCTAGACTGACGAGAGAAAGGATTTCAGAGATTTTGAAGATTGATGATGAACGTGGTTCTGTTGGTCCTTTACGTAAAGGTCGTTGCCATGAATGTGGGTGGCAAAAAAACAGAAAAACTAAATACTTTTGCCAAAAGTGCGAGAAATACCTGTGCCTTGAGCATGTAGTACCTTATTGCAGAAGCTGTTTGATCTCCCAAGAAGATTGATTTTTGAGAATGCTTTTCTTTTTTTTTTTGTTAATAGGATATATTTTTTTGTTTAATTTCTAAGAGTATGCAATGTCATAAGACTGACAAAGGCTGATTTAAGTACAAAAAGTTAAATACTGTTACTAATTTCGAAATTTTTAAAATATATGCGTAAAACCATAGTGTTTTTTAGTGTTTTAAGTACCATTGTTTAATTCGTAATAAACAAGCTGTGATTTAATTATTTTTTGTGTTTTCTTGCCAAACATATGTTTATAATTAATTAATTAATTAAACCTAAACTAACTAAAAGTAGGATAACTAGTTAATGGTTGGCCAAATCATGGGTCTGTGAGACCGGCGTCGCCAATGTTGTAAGTGAAACTGACGTCACCAATGGCGGGTTAAATAACTATGTAAAAGAGCTGTTTCATCTTAACTGACAGTTAAATATTTGCAACAATATTTCTGTTAGATGTAGGGTAGGTATACTCAACATTGATGAAACAAACGCTGGCCATAACAGCGTATTACACTTGAAAATTTCGACGGGTTCATCCAGTGTCTAAGTAGCTCAGTTGGAAGAGCAGTCGCCCGGCAAGCGGAAGGTCGTGGGTTCAATTCCCGCCTTAGGCAGTTCGATTTTTTCAAGTTATTTATAATTTTCAAATTAGTTTGAGATGCGACTCTTAACGCTAAAAATTAAATAACTAATTACACTTTAATTTTACTTTGATAACGTAAGTAATGTTTGCTTGCTCTTCTATGAGAAGAACCAAACTTTCGATTCTAACGTAACAATAAACAAAGCTATAATCCGTCTGATCATTTTTGTCTATGGCCGCACAGCAATCAGATATTTTCGCGCGTCCATTCCCGGGATCGTGTTTAATTACGCGCGCTGGTCAGATAAGGGTGGGCATTGTCTATGGATGGACTGGCCATAGAGAAGTGATGCGGGCACGATAGGTGTCTAATTAGAATGTAATGAGACAGCTCTGTATTAGTCGAAAATAGAGAGATTTTCTTAATTTTCTTCTTCTTTTCGACACTTATTATTTTGTACAAGAACAAAGTGGCCAAGCCATTCGTGCTGCTATATCGTATCTATAGCAATTACATAATAACTTAAATTTGTAGGTAAGACCCAGAACAGACGGTGAAACGCAACTGCAACTTTCTGATGATTCTGATGAATGAAACTGAAACTGAAAGTTTCAAACTGGTCGCGTCATGTGTGGTCTCTCAACGGACGCTATGGCAGAAACTTAGATGCAACTCAAAAGTAACTAGCAGATGCAGTTTCGTTGCAGTTGCGTTTCACCGTCTGTTCTGGGCCTAAGTCATACAGGCATTTAATGTCGAAAATATGACAAGATAAGTTGTTTATCAAACATCTCAATACAAAATTAAAACCATGTTGGTAAACGCAAAATATCTATTCGTATATGTCTACCATTTTGGTAGGAATAGAATTTCAGACTTTTTAGGTTCTCTAAAAACACTCATTTTGAATGCAACATGCATCGGTGCATTTGCTAGCAACCTAAAATATCATCGATGTAGCGCACTCAACAATACCGACCTGATGGAATTCTGAAGCAAAGTTTTAACGAGCAATTTCCTGACAGAAGCAGCACGAGCTGGTAATAATTAAATTTGCGGCTTTATCGTATATTGTTGGGTGACATTTTGTAGTTAACACCCATCTGGTTGAGTTCAGACTCGTATATGAAGATTTTTGAAATTGAATGGAAGTTGATTATGTCGCTCGAATAATTTACTGTTTGGCTATTTAATAGAATTGGTTAATACTCATGTTTCTAGCTATCTACATTCTACATAGTAACCTAATGTATCAAATCGGATACAGTACGGCGTCTTTAGGAAGTGGCAGACTGAATTCATCCGTCACTACTTACCAATAAATTAGTAACTGCTGCCATAAGTACTTTCCACTGAAAATAGCCATTTTTTGTACTTTCGGCTTTTTTTTTTCAAGCTTACCAAAACTTTTATAAACGTGTGCGATGGAGCTTATCTTACTATCAAGTGACATTAGGGTATCTAACGGTCCCCTCTTATACACACAGATACTAAAACTCAGTTGTTCTAAATTAATAAAACTTAGAACTTAGGATAGTAACAACCAACTCTCAAGTAAGTGTAGAAATAGATTCGAATCTGTGAATATTATTGGTCTATACAGTGTGTCCGGGCTTGTAGTGATCAAACTTTAAGGGCAAAATCTAGGGACAATTTTATCGATAAAAATACTTCAAATTTGGGGCCTGACCCATTTCTCGAAAAATTACATCGATTTAAGTTTTTAATTTTTAGTTTACACCTCTTCTTTAAAAAACAAGTGAAAAAGTGGGTAGCTTAACATTAATAGGCAAATATTTTATATCATGCGATAGCCAATAAAATTATCTATTAGTAGAAGAAGAAAGCAAACACAAGTTTCATACATTTTATGGGAGTAAGAATGGATTAAATTAGAAAAATACATTACTTTTTTCACTTCTTTTTCAGTTATTTTCCAACACAAGAAAAACCAGGTCGTTAAGGTATACTTTATTTGCATTTTATTTTTAGTATTTGAGCTATTCTACAAAACGAATGTAAATTTATTAGTCTACGTCTATTAGTTTCGACGTAATTGTTGAACAAAGATACCCCTTCCCAACGGTTTCCATAGTAATCGGAATAGGTTGTGTGATTCTTTCAGGCAGTGCATTTTCGCATGTCGCGTGCGCTATGGAAACCGCTGGGAAGGGGTATCTTTGTTCAACAATTACGTC